>NC_143027.1:81185000-81242500 GCF_057628025.1 Oncorhynchus mykiss
CATAAACGGCTTCACAGGCAAGGATATTGCTGCCAGTAAGATTGCACCTAAAATCAACCATTTATCAGATCATCAAGAACTTCAAGGAGAGAGGTTCAACTGTTGTGAAGAAGGCTTCAGGGCGCCCAAGAACGTCCAGCAAGCGCCAGGACCATCTCCTAAAGTTGATTCAGCTGCAGGATCGGGGCACCACCAGTACAGAGCTTGCTCAGGAATGGCAGCAGGCAGGTGTGAGTGCATCTGCACGCACAGTGAGGCAAAGACTTTTGAAGGATGGCCTGGTGTCATGAAGGGCAGTAAAGAAGCCACTTCAGGAAAAACATCAGGGACAGACTGATATTCTGCAAAAGGTACAGGGATTGGACTGCTGAGGACTGGGGTAAAGCCATTTTATCTGATGAATCCTCTTTACGATTGTTTGGGGCATCCGGAAAAAATATTGTCCGGAGAAGACAAGGTGAGCGCTACCATCAGTCCTGTGTCATGCCAACAGTAAAGCATCCTGAGACCATTCGTGTGTGAGGTTGCTTCTCAGCCAAGAAAACTTTTTTGCCTAAGAAAGCAGCCATGAATAAAGAATGGTACCAACACATCCTCCGAGAGCAACTTCTTCCAACCATCCAGGAACAGTTTGGTGATGAACAATGCCTTTTCCAGCATGATGGAGCACCTTGCCATAAGGCAAAAATGATAACTAAGTGGCTCGGGGAACAAAACATAGATATTTTGGGTCCATGGCCAGGAAACTCCCCAGACCTGAATCCCATTGAAAACTTGAGGTCAAGCCTCAAGAGGCGGGTGGACAAACAAAAACACACCAATTCTGACAAACTCCAAGCATTGATTATGCAAGAATGGACTGCCATCAGTCAGGATGTGGCCCATAAGTTAATTGACAGCCTGCCAGGGTGGATTGCAGAGGTCTTGAAAAAGAAGGGTCAACACTGCAAATATTGACTCTTTGCATCAACTTCATGTAATTGTCAATAAAAGCCTTTGACACTTATGAAATACTTGTAATTATACTTCAGTTTTCCATAGTAACATCTAACAAAAATATCTAAAGACACTGAAGCAGCAAACTTTGTGAAAATGTATATTTGTGTCATTCTCAAAACTTTTGGCCACGACTGAAGTATGAAGGAGTGGAATGATTATCTAAAATAAGTGTTGTTTGACAAAAGAGAAAGTAGCCAGAGAAGTTATTTTTTTTACGTTAGAGAATGTAAGAGTTAAATGACGCAAAGCTATCCAGACTATTGTACTGCGTATGTGTGTGAGAATGTGTGTGTGTCGGCCATTTCACTGCAAGTTTCAGACGGTTTGATTTTCCAGATAATTTACTGTCGTGACATCATTTAACCTTTACTGATCCAGGAACTGATCCAGGAACGGATCCTCTTTAGACTTCCCCTTTAATGCTACTGATATAATTACTGCTGGTCTGACAAGCACAGTACAACTGTAGACCTATGTGACAAAGTGTTATGAGTTTGACTCCTGTACTCTGAGTTTACAGTATGTGTTCACTGTAAGAAGTGCCTGACTACGGTATGACTTTAAAAGGAGGGTTAGTATAAATCCTATCTTCTCTGTGTGTTTGGTCCTGATTCGTCCTTCTCTTTGACAAGAGCTTTAAACAGAGAGACAGAGAGGAATGTGTGTTTGACTGTGTGGGCTATGGAGCTAAACACTAACTCTCTCTCTCCTTCATCTACACCTCTCTCTATCTCTCTCCTTCATCTACACCTCTCTATCTCTCTCCTTCATCTACACCTCTCTATCCCTCTCCTTCATCTACACCTCTCTCTATCTCTCTCCTTCATCTACACCTCTCTCTATCTCTCTCCTTCATCTACACCTCTCTCTATCTCTCTCCTTCATCTACACCTCTCTCTATCTCTCTCCTTCATCTACACCTCTCTATCTCTCTCCTTCATCTACACCTCTCTATCTCTCTCCTTCATCTACACCTCTCTCTATCTCTCTCCTTCATCTACACCTCTCTCTATCTCTCTCCTTCATCTACACCTCTCTATCTCTCTCCTTCATCTACACCTCTCTCTATCTCTCTCCTTCATCTACACCTCTTTCCCCTCTCTCCTTCATCTACACCTCTCTATCTCTCTCCTTCATCTACACCTCTCTCTATCTCTCTCCTTCATCTACACCTCTTCCCCCTCTCTCCTTCATCTACACCTCTCTATCTCTCTCCTTCATCTACACCTCTCTCTATCTCTCTCCTTCATCTACACCTCTCTATCTCTCTCCTTCATCTACACCTCTCTCTATCTCTCTCCTTCATCTACACCTCTCTCTATCTCTCTCCTTCATCTACACCTCTCTATCTCTCTCCTTCATCTACACCTCTCTCTATCTCTCTCCTTCATCTACACCTCTCTCTATCTCTCTCCTTCATCTACACCTCTCTATCTCTCTCCTTCATCTACACCTCTCTCTATCTCTCTCCTTCATCTACACCTCTCTCTATCTCTCTCCTTCATCTACACCTCTCTCTATCTATCTCCTTCATCTACACCTCTCTATCTCTCTCCTTCATCTACACCTCTCGATCTCTCTCCTTCATCTACACCTCTCTCTATCTCTCTCCTTCATCTACACCTCTCTCTATCTCTCTCCTTCATCTACACCTCTCTCTATCTCTCTCCTTCATCTACACCTCTCTCTATCTCTCTCCTTCATCTACACCTCTCTCTATCTCTCTCCTTCATCTACACCTCTTTCTATCTCTCTCCTTCATCTACACCTCTCTCTATCTCTCTCCCATTACTCCCCCTATCTCCCTCTTCCCCCTCTCTCCTTCATCTACACCTCTCTCTATCTCTCTCCCATTACTCCCCCTATCTCCCTCTTCCCCCTCTCTCCTTCATCTACACCTCTCTCTATCTCTCTCCCATTACTCCCCCTATCTCCCTCTTCCCCCTCTCTCCTTCATCTACACCTCTCTCTATCTCTCTCCCATTACTCCCCCTATCTCCCTCTTCCCCCTCTCTCCTTCATCTACACCTCTCTCTATCTCTCTCCCATTACTCCCCCTATCTCCCTCTTCCCCCTCTCTCCTTCATCTACACCTCTCTCTATCTCTCTCCCCTTACTCCCCCTATCTCCCTCTTCCCCCCCTATCCTTATCCGTCCTCCTACCTCCCCTTCCTCTATCCCCCCTCTCCCCAACCCTCCCCCCCCTAACTCCTCCCCTCTCTCCCCCACCATCCTCTCCTCCCCATCTCTCTCTCTCCCCTCCTTCTCCATCCTATCTCCCCCCTCCAGGCCAGGAGTGTTTCAACTCTCGCTCCCTAGCCCTCCAGGCACAGAAGAAAATCCTATCCAAGATGGCGACCGTGGCGGTGGCCAACCTCCTGACGGACGACGTCAGCAGTGAGATCCTGGACGAGCTGTACAAGGTCAGCCGGGAGTTCACCAAGAGTAAGAAGGAGGCCCACAAGATCGTCAAAGACGTCATCAAGATCGCCCTGAAGATCGGCATCCTGTACCGCAACCACCAGTTCAGCCCAGACGAACTGGACACGGTCGAACGCTTCAAGAAAAAGATGAACCAGGCAGCCATGACGGCGGTCAGCTTCTACGAGGTGGACTACACGTTCGACCACCGCATTCTGTCAGAGTTGCTGCTGGAATGCCGGGATCTTCTGCATGCGCTGGTGGAGCAGCACCTGACCCTGCGGTCGCACACTCGCATCGACCACGTGTTCAACCACTTTGCCCACGGGGAGTTCCTGGCCGAGCTGTACGGAGATGGAGAGGATTACAGACTGTACCTGAGGAAGATCTGCAACGGGATCAACAAACTGCTGGATGAGGGAACGCTTTAACCTCTGACCCCTGATCTCTCACCTCTCACCTGACATTTGACCCTGCTCCTCCCTTCCTATTACTCAATCTCCATGGTTGCGGCTCAATAATCCCCCCTTTCTCCTGAAGTGTGCACTTGTTCACCTACCTTCATGGATTTTAAAGGAAATTATTGGTATATGGAACTTCCTTGTAGCCCATGCCTACACTAATCCAATATTTTTACATTTGTGGGGAGTAGCAGATGAGTGCACACTTCAGGAAGAAGGAGAGATTATTGGGACACACTCCTCCTCTTCCTCCGGTCTCTCCACGGATCTGCTTTCCCTCCTCTCATTCCTTCTCTTTTTAAAAACACTGATCTGTTCTGTTCTACCTTTAACCTTCTTTTTCCTCCTGTTCTCCAACTTCCTCCTCTCTTTTCTCTCCTCCTCTCCCACTTCCTCCTCTCTTTTCTCTCCTCCTCTCCTCTCCTACTTCCTCCTCTCTTTTCTCTCCTCCTCTCCTACTTCCTCCTCTCTTTTCTCTCCTCCTCTCCTACTTCCTCCTCTCTTTTCTCTCCTCCTCTCCAACTTCCTCCTCTCTTTTCTCTCCTCCTCTCCTACTTCCTCCTCTCTTTTCTCTCCTCCTCTCCCACTTCCTCCTCTCTTTTCTCTCCTCCTCTCCTACTTCCTCCTCTCTTTTCTCTCCTCTCCAACTTCCTCCTCTCTTTTCTCTCCTCCTCTCCCACTTCCTCCTCTCTTTTCTCTCCTCCTCTCCCACATCCTCCTCTCTTTTCTCTCCTGCCCGGATCTCTCTTTTATTCTACTGAGCTTCCTGGACAGGGATGTGCTTTAATCTTCCTCTCCTTGTTTCTCTCCTTATTCTCATGCTCCTCTACTTTCCTCTCCTTGTTTCTCTCCTTATTCTCCCGCTCATCTTCTTTCCTCTCCTTGTTTCTCTCCTTATTCTCCTGCTCCTCTACTTTCCTCTCCTTGTTTCTCTCCTTATTCTCCTAATCCTCTACTTTCCTCTCCTTGTTTCTCTCCTTATTCTCCTGCTCCTCTTCTTTCCTCTCCTTGTTTCTCTCCTTATTCTCCCGCTCATCTTCTTTCCTCTCCTTGTTTCTCTCCTTATTCTCCTGCTCCTCTACTTTCCTCTCCTTGTTTCTCTCCTTATTCTCCTGCTCCTCTACTTTCCTCTCCTTGTTTCTCTCCTTATTCTCCTGCTCCTCTACTTTCCTCTCCTTGTTTCACGCCTTATTTCTGTGGAGTTTCCGTGACGTTGATGAACTGTATGTATAATTCTAAGATATTTAACTGGTGTCACAACTCTGTTCCGTGAGGTGTTTTCTCTACATCCTTCTCCCTCACCCTCTCCTTCTCCTACTCCCTCTCCCTCACCATCTCCAAAGTTGGTAAGAGTGTGGCGCTAGCAAATCCAAGGTAATTGGTTCACTTCCCACAAGGATCATACACACATATTAAAGACATAGTCACTCACGGACATTGTTCGGTTAGTGGCTTTGCATAAAAGCATCTGCTAAGTGACAGATATTATATCCTAATAGCGTCTAGGAAGTCACATCAGGAGAGTGTGAAATGGGGGGTGGATCACCAGCTTAGCGTCTGATAGGCTATGACTGCGACTGGTCGTTCACATAGCAACGTAGCCCACATAAAACAACAAGACCCATGAGAGACCTGTGAATCAGAATACTTTTTTCCCTCTTTGGCATTCAAGAAATCCAGAATCTGTGTTGATTACGCGATGGCAACATTATACATACTTTATTCTGTAGTGTTCGTACTTATAGCTTTACTGCTCTGAATCAAGGCCAAAAAGAATGATGTTTTGTAAATACACTGTTTGTTCTCTCTCCTTTTGTCATCATTACTGTGTGTGGGCGTCATGATGTCTTATATCAGGACCTGGAGTTTTTCCTGACCACGTGACCTTCATTACCAGGAAAAACTCCTGACCATATAGTACTGTATACTGTATACATCGTTAACCAATCACAGCCAACCGTTACCATTTCCTGACAAATACTAAGGCTGGGATTCAATCCTCCACGCACTATAAAAATGTTTTAAAGAAGGAGGCCCACAAGATGTTTACCATGAATACGATCTCTGGGAATGTCGGGGCAAATGCCTTTAAAAGCTGCATTGTTGGTTGTAGCGCGCCATGGATTGAGGCCTAAATTAATCTTGCAGCTCTGACTGTTAAGGCCTTGATGATAACTCTGTCCCTATGGTGTTCTCTGCATTTTCCCTATAGAGCAGTGTTTTGTGTGTGTGTATGTGTGTCTGTACACATTTTACTATACTTGAGAATACAAAAATAGTAAACCAACTAAAATTCAGGGAAGTTAGGAAATTTTGCCGGTACTCACTTGCAAAAATGCTCTAAAGGCTAGGGATTAGGTTAAGGATTAGTGTTAGAATTAGGGTTAGGGTTAGAGGTTAGAGGTTAGGTTTAGGGTTACGGTTAGGGTTAGAAGTTAGGGTTTGGGGTTAAGGTTAGGGTTAAGGTAAGGATTAGGTTTAGCGTTAAGGAAAATGCGATTATGAATCAATTGTTGGTCCCCAAAAAGTCCTCACAAGTATAGTAAAACGTACAGTATGTGTGTGTGAGTGTGTGTGCTCGCGTGCGCATCATGTGTCTGTAGCCTCTCTGCCAGGGTGTAACAAGTTCATATTTTATTAAAGAGTCCTTATAAATCAGTGCTTGAAGTTTGATGCTTTGTTCAGTTACATTTTATGACCACTCATCCTGCTCCCCTCCACCCATCCTCTCCTTTCCCATCTTCTCCCATCCTTTTATCCCCCTTCTCCCCTCCCCGCCTCCTCCTCCTCTCTTCACTCCTATTTTCCCCTCCTATCTCTCCTTCCCTACCCTCCCCTCCACTCCCCTCACCTCCTCCTCTCCTCTCTTCCCTCCTCTTTTCCCCTCCTATCTCTCCTTCCCTACCATCCTCTCCACTCCCCTCACCTCCTCCTCCTCCTCTCTTCACTCCTCTTTTCCCCTCCTATCTATCCTTCCCTACCCTCCCCTCCACTCCCCTCACCTCCTCCTCTCCTCTCTTCACTCCTCTTTTCCCCTCCTATCTCTCCTCCCCTCCACTCCCCTCACCTCCTCCTCTCCTCTCTTCACTCCTCTTTTCCCCTCCTATCTCTCCTTCCCTACCCTCCCCTCCACTCCCCTCACCTCCTCCCCGCCTCCTCCTCCTCTCTTCACTCCTCTTTTCCCCTCCTATCTCTCCTTCCCTACCCTCCCCTCCCCTCACCTCCTCCTCTCCTCTCCTCCTCAAAGTCTCCAGCTGATTCAGGCATCCTACATTACATGAATGATTGAGAGGCTTGAACTGTGAGACAATGAGACTGAGGATAGAATAGGACTTCAGGACTATTAGACTGAGGAGACTGAGCTTAGAATAGGGCCTCAGGACAATGAGACTGAGGATAGAATAGGACTTCAGGACTGTTAGACTGAGGAGACTGAGCTTAGAATAGGGCCGCAGGACAATGAGACTGAGGAGACTGAGGATAGAATAGAGCCGCAGGACAATGAGACTGAGGAGACTGAGGATAGAATAGGACTTAGGGACTATTAGACTAAGGAGACTGAACTTAGAATAGGGCCTCAGGACAATGAGACTGAGGAGACTGAGGATAGAATAGGGCCGCAGCACAATGAGACTGAGGAGACTGAGGATAGAATAGGGCCGCAGCACAATGAGACTGAGGAGACAGAGGTTAGA
The DNA here is from genome assembly GCF_057628025.1 of Oncorhynchus mykiss. Lineage (NCBI taxonomy): Eukaryota > Metazoa > Chordata > Actinopteri > Salmoniformes > Salmonidae > Oncorhynchus > Oncorhynchus mykiss. The sequence goes on from NC_143027.1 coordinate 81,192,577, forward strand.
ATAGGGCCGCAGCACAATGAGACTGAGGAGACTGAGGATACAATAGGGCCGCAGCACAATGAGACTGAGGAGACTGAGGATACAATAGGGCCGAATGACAATGAGACTGAGGAGACTGAGGATAGAATAGGGCCGAATGACAATGAGACTGAGGAGACTGAGGATAGAATAGGGCCGCAGGACAATGAGACTGAGGAGACAGAGGTTAGAATAGGACAATGAGACTGAGGAGACAGAGGTTAGAATAGGACAATGAGACTGAGGAGACAGAGGATAGAATAGGACTTAGGGACTATTAGACTAAGGAGACTGAGCTTAGAATAGGGCCTCAGGACAATGAGACTGAGGAGACTGAGGATAGAATAGGGCCGCAGCACAATGAGACTGAGGAGACTGAGGATAGAATAGGGCCGAATGACAATGAGACTGAGGATAGAATAGGGCCGCAGCACAATGAGACTGAGGAGACTGAGGATAGAATAGGGCCGAATGACAATGAGACTGAGGAGACTGAGGATAGAATAGGGCCGCAGCACAATGAGACTGAGGAGACTGAGGATAGAATAGGGCCGCAGCACAATGAGACTGAGGAGACAGAGGTTAGAATAGGGCCGCAGCACAATGAGACTGAGGAGACTGAGGATAGAATAGGGCCGAATGACAATGAGACTGAGGAGACTGAGGATAGAATAGGGCCGCAGGACAATGAGACTGAGGAGACAGAGGTTAGAATAGGACAATGAGACTGAGGAGACAGAGGTTAGAATAGGACAATGAGACTGAGGAGACTGAGGATAGAATAGGACTTAGGGACTATTAGACTAAGGAGACTGAGCTTAGAATAGGGCCCCAGGACAATGAGACTGAGGAGACTGAGGATAGAATAGGGCCGCAGCACAATGAGACTGAGGAGACTGAGGATAGAATAGGGCCGAATGACAATGAGACTGAGGAGACTGAGGATAGAATAGGGCCGAATGACAATGAGACTGAGGAGACTGAGGATAGAATAGGTCCGCAGCACAATGAGACTGAGGAGACTGAGGATAGAATAGGGCCGAATGACAATGAGACTGAGGAGACTGAGGATAGAATAGGGCCGCAGGACAATGAGACTGAGGAGACAGAGGTTAGAATAGGACAATGAGACTGAGGAGACAGAGGTTAGAATAGGACAATGAGACTGAGGAGACAGAGGTTAGAATAGGACAATGAGACTGAGGAGACAGGTTAGAATAGGGCCGCAGGACAATGAGACTGAGGAGACAGAGGTTAGAATAGGACAATGAGACTGAGGAGACAGAGGTTAGAATAGGACAATGAGACTGAGGAGACAGGTTAGAATAGGGCCGCAGGACAATGAGACTGAGGAGACAGAGGTTTGAATTGGACCTCAGGACATGGCCTGGTAACACATGCACATCCACGCACGCCCTCTTGCTCAAGCACACACTAGCAGGCACACACATATGCACACTCGCACACTCTCACACTCTCACATACACACAGACATGCATAAACACACATAGCACACAGGTGGTGTGGGTTATAAATACCAAGTAATGAAGCATGGATGAAACACATCCAGTCTTTCCAGACTGGCCTCTGTGTCAGTGACCTCATGAGGAGCCCATGCTCTGACCGTCCCAAATGTCATCCTATTCCCTATGTACAGAAGTACACTATCTTTGACAAGAGCCCAATATCAGAGGAGACCTGTGACCTCTAGTGGCAGGAAAGAGGAACATCATAACTGGCTCTATGGATACTTGGTCTTTGTTCCAAATTGCACCCTATTGTCTATATAGAGTACTACAGTACTTTGGACCAGGGCTCACTGTGTAGGGAATAGGGTGCCATTTGTACTATCTGTATTGCTGTATAGCTGCTGTGTTTAAGTGTTCTTTCACCTTGTTGGTGATACTTATTCAAGCCTTTCTACAGAGCATATAGTTTGGGGCCAATAGGTAGCATGGTGCTTGTAACGCCAGGGTAATGGGTTTTATTACCAGGACCACCCATATGTAAAAGGACTGTAAGTGCCTTTAGATAAAGGAGTCTGCTATTAGAGTCTGCTGGCATCTATTATTATATTAGGACATCAGATGAGCGATGATACAGATGATGAGGAAGTGACACTCAGTATCTTACCGCACACCCCACTCCCACACACACCCCCCACACACACCCCCAATGATGAGGCTGATTCAAGTAAATAAGTTCTCTTTAATATGATTTATGTATCATCAAGTGATTTGAGAGGCTGGATATGACACACATCAACTTCATCATCCCAGACACCGTAGACCCACTCCAATTTGCATACCGCCCCAACAGATCAACAGACAACGTAATCTAAATTGCGCTCCACACTGCCCTCACCCACCTAGATAAGAGGAATACCTGTGTGAGAATGTTGTTCATTGACTACAGCTCAGCGTTCAACACCATTGTCCCCTCAAAGCTCATCAGTAAGCTTAGGACTCTGGGTCTGAACACCTCCCTCTGCAACTGGATCCTGGACTTCCTGACGGGCCGACCCCAGGGGGTGAGGGTAGGCAACAACATATCCACGCTGATCCCCAACAAGGGTGCCCCTCAGGAGTGTGTGCTTAGTCCCCTCCTGTTCTCACTGTACACGCACGACTGCAACACCATCATCAAGTTTGCTGACGACACGATGGTGGTAGGCCTGATCATCGGCAACGATGAGACAGCATATAGGGAGGAGGTCAGTCACTTGGCAGTGTGGGGCCGGAACAACAACCTCTCCCTCAACATCAGTAAGACCAAAGAGCTGATAGTAGACTACAGGAAACAGGGGGCAAGCACGCCCCCATCCACATCAACTGGGCTGCAGTGGAGCGGGCCAAGAGCTTCAAGTTCCTCAGTGTCCAAATCACTAAGAACTTAAAATTGTCCCCTCAGGAGGTTGAAAAGGTTTGGCATAGACCCTCTAATCCTCAAAAAGTTATACAGCTGTACTATTGAGAGCATCTTGACTGGCTGCATCACAGCTTGGTATGGCAATAGCACCGCACTCAATCGCATGGCGCTACAGAGGGTGGTGTGGACAGCCCAATACATCACTGGGGCTGAGCTCCCTGCCATATATCAGGACCTCTATATCAGGCGGTGTGAAAGGATGGCCTGGAAAGTCCTTAAAGGTGCCAAGTCTGACACCAACAGGCTCCTGAACAGCTTCTACCCCCATGTCATAAGAATGCTAAATAGCTAACTAAATAGCTAACAAAATGGCTACACAGACTGAGTTGATCTTTGTATTTTATTTGTATTTTTGCGCTGTCTTTATGCACACTCACAGGGCCCTACACACTACACACACTGGTACTCCAACACACATACAAACACTCACTCCATCATTTGCTCACACACACATAATCTGCAGATACATTTATACTGACTAAACGCACGCACATCCACTCTCCTACAACACCGGAGGCTGCAGAGGGGAGGTCTGCTTTTAATAATGTCTGCAATGCAGTGAATGGAATGGAATCAAACACATGGAAAACGTGTTTGATGTGTTCGATACCATTCTACATTGTTATTGATTACTGCATTATTGGGGTTAGCGCTTGCAAGAAAGGCATTTCACTGTACTTGGAAAACTTATTCAGAATATGTCAGTACATTTGGCTTACATACTGTATAATAACGCTACATGAAGACAACATGGAAACCATAGGATGACATTCAGCAGAAATTATACAAGGTGGGAATTCCCTCTCTGTTAGTATACTATATACATATAACCATAGTAACAAACACATAACAATTCATTCAAACTGTAACACACACATACACACGTATTTAGCGATTTAGCTCGTCTGTGCACAGTATGCGTCTGTGTGTTCAAGGGTGTTATGCTGTGTTTGTGGGAATGGAGTAGAGTGTTTGGGCTGCAAGAGGGATAACATGCACGAAGGGGTGTAAATGGATGTGTGCCATGGGAAAGGTATGTATAAGAGAGAGAGAGAGAGAGAGGTAGAGAGGGAGGAAGAGAGAGAGAGGGGAGAAAGCAAGAAAGAAAGAAAGAAAGAAAGAAAGAAAGAAAGAAAGAAAGAAAGAAAGAAAGAAAGAAAAATAAAAAGCCAGGGTATGGAGTTAGTTTACAGGGCCCAGGAGTCAATGGACCACAGGAAGAATATTATATATACAGTAAATGTATCCAGCGACAGAACAGAGGAAGAGTTGTCAGGCTAATGAGAACCAGGGCCTTTTGAATGTTATGTTATGTTTGTGCGTGTTTTTTTTTCGGTTCCCGGGGTCATTTCATGTTTTAATGTGTATCTGAGTTATTGGCCTTCAAGCAGTCAGAATTGTGTCCCGTATGACGTATAATGTTGTACCGCCGCTTTCACCCCAGCTAGCAATGAGGAACCGTCCTAGAAGCAGCCTCACCTGGGGGTCGGAACTGATTGAATCGTCCTAGAAGCAGCCTCACCAGGGGGTCGGAACTGATTGAATCAGCCTAGAAGCAGCCTCACCTGGGGGTCGGAACTGATTGAATCGGCCTAGAAGCAGCCTCACCTGGGGGTCGGAACTGATTGAATCGTCCTAGAAGCAGCCTCACCTGGGGGTCGGAACTGATTGAATCGTCCTAGAAGCAGCCTCTTCCTGGGGGTCGGAACTGATTGAATCGTCCTAGAAGCAGCCTCTTCCTGGGGGTCGGAACTGATTGAATCGTCCTAGAAGCAGCCTCACCTGGGGGTCGGAACTGATTGAATCGTCCTAGAAGGAGCCTCACCTGGGGGTCGGAACTGATTGAATCGTCCTAGAAGCAGCCTCACTTGGGGGTCGGAACTGATTGAATCGTCCTAGAAGGAGACTCACCTGGGGGTCGGAACTGATTGAATCGTCCTAGAAGCAGCCTCACTTGGGGGTCGGAACTGATTGAATCGGCCTAGAAGAAGCCTCACCTGGGGGTCGGAACTGATTGAATCGTCCTAGAAGAAGCCTCACCTGGGGGTCAGAACTGATTGAATCGTCCTAGAAGCAGCCTCACCTGGGGGTCGGAACTGATTGAATCGTCCTAGAAGCAGCCTCACCTGGGGGTCGGAACTGATTGAATCGTCCTAGAAGCAGCCTCTTCCTGGAGGTCGGAACTGATTGAATCGTCCTAGAAGCAGCCTCACCTGGGGGTCGGAACTGATTGAATCGTCCTAGAAGCAGCCTCTTCCTGGGGGTCGGAACTGATTGAATCGTCCTAGAAGCAGCCTCACCTGGGGGTCGGAACTGATTGAATCGTCCTAGAAGCAGCCTCACCAGGGGGTCGGAACTGATTGAATCGTCCTAGAAGCAGCCTCACCAGGGGGTCGGAACTGATTGAATCGGCCTAGAAGCAGCCTCACCTGGGGGTCGGAACTGATTGAATCGTCCTAGAAGCAGCCTCACCTGGGGGTCGGAACTGATTGAATCGGCCTAGAAGCAGCCTCACCTGGGGGTCGGAACTGATTGAATCGTCCTAGAAGAAGCCTCTTCCTGGGGGTCGGAACTGATTGTATCGGCCTAGAAGAAGCCTCTTCCTGGGGGTCGGAACTGATTGAATCGTCCTAGAAGCAGCCTCACCTGGGGGTCGGAACTGATTGAATCGTCCTAGAAGGAGCCTCTTCCTGGGGGTCGGAACTGATTGAATCGTCCTAGAAGCAGCCTCTTCCTGGGGGTCGGAACTGATTGAATCGGCCTAGAAGCAGCCTCTTCCTGGGGATCGGAACTGATTGAATCGTCCTAGAAGCAGCCTCTTCCTGGGGGTCGGAACTGATTGAATCGTCCTAGAAGAAGCCTCACCTGGGGGTCGGAACTGATTGAATCGTCCTAGAAGCAGCCTCACTTGGGGGTCGGAACTGATTGAATCGGCCTAGAAGAAGCCTCACCTGGGGGTCGGAACTGATTGAATCGTCCTAGAAGAAGCCTCACCTGGGGGTCAGAACTGTTTGAATCGTCCTAGAAGCAGCCTCACCTGGGGGTCGGAACTGATTGTATCGTCCTAAAAGCAGCCTCACCTGGGGGTCGGAACTGATTGAATCGTCCTAGAAGCAGCCTCACCTGGGGGTCGGAACTGATTGAATCGGCCCGGAATCAGATGTCGGACTCAGCCCGGAATCAAAATGAATGACTACACAGAATTGGCCCAAGTAGATCGGGCCATTTCCGTCTATCGGAATTCAGCTGACTTTCCCAGCATCTTACCAGAATCCTCCCAGAAACGGCTCGATGCAAATTTAAATAAATCTATACAAAATTGCCCGATTTAGTCATTTTAAATATTATTAGTATAAATTTTATACATACAAAATGTTTTTTTGTGGATGGGTATAACTTGTGTCAGAGGAAACACCATACACCTGATGACCGTGTCAGCGTGCATGCGCCTAGCCCGCCACAGAAGTCGCTACAGCGCGATGGGACAAGGACATCCCGGCCGGCCAAACCCTCCCCTAACTCGGACGATGCTGGGCCTCATGGGTCTCCCGGGCGCGGCCGGCACGGGTCTCAAACCAACATCTGTAGAAACGCAGTGCGCGAGTGTTGCAAAATAAATGTACATATACATGTTATTCAATCATTGCACCCGCACTACTCGCGAGCGCTAATGAGCATCTGCGTTTGCAAGTTGCTTCTATTTGTGTTGCAGAATGCGATGCAAGTCCTGCCTCTCCCATCTCCTCAATGACTTTTAGAAGCATATACCCACATGCCATCTCCTCATTGGTTATACCCACATGGGTGATTGAAAGATGAGCTGAAGTCAGTTGTGGTAATGCACCTTACATGCTGACCACACCGCTTGCGTCGCCAAATAAATACATACATGTTATTCAATTATTGCACCAACACTGCTTGTGCATGCCAACGAGCGTCTGCGCTGCCAAGCGCTAAAATAGGAGTCAGTTCTATTTGTGACACCGATAGCGGTGCAAGTCCTGCTTCTCCCATCTCTTCATTGGTTTATAGAAGCAGATACTTACGTGTCATCTCAATCACGTTGGTGATTTAAAGATGAACTGAGTTTGGTTGGTCGTCGTGGTAACTATGAAAGTTAGATCCCAATCGCCATATAAAGTCCAAAGGAAAAAAAGCCTGGAAGGAGGAGATATGACTAGAAAAGACTCGGTTTACCGTTTTATGTGTGGATTAATTGTCGGAGTAGAGGACCTTGTGTATTTCAGGTAAAATAACAACTCAACGTTTACAGTTGAAGTCGGAAGTTTACATACACCTTAGCCAAATACATTTAAACTCAGTTTTTCACAATTCCTGACATTTAATCAGTAAAACCAGTAAAAATTCCCTGTGTTAGGTCAGTTAGGATCACCACTTCATTTAATTAACCGGTTAGCTAAATTGCCATAAATGTTTAATGCTTTTTGAAACTGTCCCAAAATTAATAAAATTGGTTCAGAGTTTGTTTTGATATTTCAACCTGCGTGTCGTGATCACATTTGATGTGGAGGGACAAAATCAATTTGCGCACAGTGGCGCACGGACAGTTTGGGTACGGTGTTATTATGAAAGTTAGTTGCCAATCGCCATATAAAGTCCAAAGAAGAAAAAGCCTGGATGGAGGAGAGATGACTAGAAACAATTCAGTTTACCATTTTATGTGTGGATTAATTGTCAGAGTAGAGGACCTTGTGCATTTCAAGTAAAATAACAACTCAATGTTAATATCCCAGGACAAATTAGCAAGCAACAGCAAGCTAGCTGGCTAAATAGTAGAAAATAGCGATATATAATTTTTGCGATATTCCTACCACGAGAAATGTTTAATTTAACAGACGGTCTAGCACATTTCTCCTATTTGTCTGTCTCTTCAGTCCAGGGTGCATTGCATGGTGCCGTTGCCTGAGATATTAGCGAAAGGATGTAGGAATCCCATTTGGGCTATGAATGGTGGAACGTATAACACCCCACCCAGCAGACTGTCGACCAATCGTGTTGACGTTATCCATGCTGCATCACGCAGTTGCTAAACGCAATCTTTTCTCAAAGTCAGGTTATGAGTCGAGAAACGTGCATATTTTCCTCGCAATTAAGCAATGTCACGATTCCAGCGCTATACACTATTACAAATATCAAGTTAATTATCTCACATCTCGGAAAATATTTGTAATGTTGTACTTCTTGTTGACAAAATTCATGCTCATGTTGGGTTTTTGAGCTAGCACCCAATTCACTCCATGAAGGAGAGCTCTCCTTATCTCAGAATCGCCCAGAATGCACAGCGTGGCACGTTGACGTACATGGTCAACATACATGGGCGACATGCACAATGTGATTCCAATGGAATTTCCCATCTCCTCAAAAGTATCTCTGCCGTTGACTCAACTCTGTGAGGCACATCGATCTGCAGGTTGAACATGGTGAGATTGTAGACTCCTAAATTCATAGTGCAATTTGTTTAGGCGATTTTACAGCTAACTAGCTACTTCACATGCTGACATTGTCTTTGGTATTATTGTGTGTAGCTACGTTTGCTAGCTAGGCAACCAGCCCATAGAGAGAGCAGTGCATTGGGGATTTTGTTGTCAACTCGAGCTGCAACAGACACAACATTATTCACATGTTGCTACCAACCTTATTATAAAGCCAAAATTAACATTTGTTCACAAAAAAATATTGTTCTCTTATTTAACACTGTAATTTATAGGAATGAGTGGTTTTGGGTGGATTTTTCCTTTAAGTAGACTATAAAATACATTTTAAATGGTAAATGGCCAGAGAGAACTATCTTTATTTACTGTATATTTGGTCATGGCAGATAGGATGTTGTGTTGTAGAGGGGAAAAACATATTCCTGATAGCTACTCATTTAATACTGTCTACAGAGCCTAATGGGTAAGAGCCAGGATATCAGATGAGCATTGACAAGGATGCTGATGAACTGACACTCAGTATCTTACCACACATTAGACAGTCTATAAATACACACGCAGGCACGAACGGACACATACAGACACACACACTAGCCCTCCCAGGCTCACTCCCTGGGACGGTTACCAGAGTTGATTGATCTTTCATTGATTGATTATGATGTTGTCTCTTCCTGATTTAACTCCAGCCTGAATGAGTAATTTATGTTACGTGAACTGAGTGAGGAAATATCTGATAGGCCCCCTGAGAAAGACCAACACATGTCACAGCCAATCAGTAGCAGCCTGTTTGAGTAGTTAATTACTCTTCCTCACCAACGACAGCCAATAATTCAGAATGATTTGATTCAGGGGGTTTTACAGTTGACAAAGTCATTTATATGTTGACAAGTTTGATTTAGATTTTATTTCAAGTTTGAATGAAGCCGATTAAGTTCAAATAGGTTTATTATGACCAGACTGATGTTCAGAATATGCCAATATGTAGACAACATGGAAACCATAGGATGACATTCAGCAGAAATGATACAAGGTGGGAACTCCCTCTCTGTTGGTATGCTATAATTAATTCAAACTGTGATGCACTTGCAGACAAATTCAAACTGTGACACACTCATGCACTTGCAGACAAACACACATGTACCCAAACTCACATGTTCGCACACGCACACATATACGTACACACACACACCTATCCACACCCACACACAAGTTTGGTAGTCTGACATGCACACACACAAATGTTAAGTATTTACATTTTTTATATGAAAGTCAGTGATATCTACAGGAGTGATGATCAGTGGGGCTGAGTTTTTACCTCCGTCAATAAGACAGGGGCCAAAATATGGATAAAGTTTCTCAGTAAAGGTGTAGCCAGTGAAAGAGTAGATATGAGACCTGGCCTCCACATTATAGAAGGAGACCTGGCCCTCCTTATAATCCACAAACACCCCCACCTTCTGGGGCTTCTCTCTCAGGGAGAGGGGTATAGAGAGCTATATTCTAAATGTGTGTCTCTGGGTCTATGTGTTGGCTGTGGTTAGTGGTGATGTGAGACTGCTGGGACAGGCAGGAAACAGAAACAGGAAACACCATAGTCCTCCTGGAAAGGGTGGCACACATCCCATTACACACTGCAAAGAGGAGAGGAGAAAACACACCCACTCTGTCCCAGCCTCCAAAACAAGAGAATAGGCATATCTACAGTATGTCATCCAAAAGGTGATAACTCCAGTAGGATGGATAAAAGGTGATAACTCCAATAGGATGGATAAAAGGTGATAACTCCAGTAGGATGGATAAAAGGTGATAACTGCAGTAGGATGGATAAAAGGTGATAACTCCAGTAGGATGGATAAAAGGTGATAACTCCAGTAGGATGGATAAAAGGTGATAACTGCAGTAGGATGGATAAAAGGTGATAACTCCAGTAGGATGGATAAAAGGTGATAACTGCAGTAGGATGGATAAAAATATTTCTGTTCAAGGTGAAAGCAGATTTACTTTTTGTATTTTGAGTGGGCTTGGTTTTAACGAAGTGTTGGACCTTTTTCTTCGCAACCTTTGTATCAAAGTCTATAGATAAAGCCTGTGGGCTTGTTTCTTAATCAAGCGGGCCCTGGATAGGTTCTCGAGGGAGAGCGGGAGAAATACGATTTTCAATGTCCTTGCTAAGGGTGTTAATTCCTGCGGACCTGGTGTCTGGCAAATCCCCATCTAGTCTTTGTGACTTATCTTTTACCCTTTTCTCAAATGTTTCTCGCCTTCGTTCTTCACATAGTCTACGTTTTGATCGTCCTTTAACCCTTTGTTACCCTTGTGCTCTGACACTGTGTGGGTTGGGTGCAGGAACGTAGCGAACAGGTCGATTGTAGCGGTAGTTGTTTCGATGGCGACATACTTCACAGTTATTTTGACCGCGGTGGTTATTGGATTTGTGGTTTCGTGGTAGAAGCCATTGTTGTGCATCATCTTTCAACGCTCCAATACCTGATAATGCACCCTCTAACTGGAGTGAGTGCTCCTGGTCAAACTTCAAAACCGAGTGGTCAGGGCTCTTAGCATTGTTCTTTTGAAACATAAAAAGCTGTGCTTGCAAGCTCTCTGAGTTGTAAGATAGGCAGGCCAACATAGGCTATAGGGCCCAAGTAGGAACTGAAGGTGGGATACATGTTCGACAGAAACATTTGTTTGAATGGAAACAGCTCTTCCATTCCTGTTTCAGTGAGTAGGCCAAAGTAAGCTGAACAAAGCCTATGACAGTAAGCTTGTGGGTGTTCCATACAAGCTTGTTTGACAGTGTTAGCCAGAGAGCTATCGTGCTTGCGATTCGCAGAGCCACTGAATTCTAATTTCAAAGTTTAGCGTAATCGCTGTTGTAGACGAATTAACCTCATCAAGTGTCTATTCGACGTTCGCTTCAACAGGTCAACCCTGTCAGAACCCGTAGTATCGCAGTATCGTTTGGCTGACCAGGAATGGGGTCAAAGGTAGGGAAACAGTACAGATGAAGATGAAAATGATCAGGCCTATTGTACATTTTCCTATAGAAATGATTGTTGAAAACTAGTCTAGGTTGGAACTGTTGCTGTTATAATACAATAATAATTGTTATTCTTAATCAAAAAGCCTGTGTGTGATCTGTTATTCATCTGTGTGATGTGATCAATCAGTTTATTCCAGTTCAGAATGAAAATTATTTATTGTATTTTAAAACTTCTTAGGGCTGAAATCCCGTTAACGGGATCGATATGACAACGGCCAGTGAAAGTGCAGGGCGCGTCTTATACTGTTTTAAAGATAAAATTCTCATTAATCCAGCCACAGTGTCTGATTTCAAAAAGGCTTTACAGTGAAAGCACCACAAAAGATAATGTTAGGTCACCACCAAGCCACAGAAAAACAGACATTTTTCCAGCAAAAGATAGGAGTCACAAAAAGCACAAATAGAGGTCAAATTAATCACTAACCTTTGATGATCTTCATCAGATGACACTCATAGGACTTCATGTTACACAATACATGTATGTTTTGTTTGATAAAGTTCATATTTATATCAAGAAATCTGAGTTTACATTGGCGCGTTACGTTTAGTAGTTCCAGAAACATGTATGTTTTTAATGGGGGAAACTAAACATTAATACATATTTATATGGATATTTAATTTCATTGTTATTTGTTTTTGTCTATGTTGCATTTGTTTTAGGCAATAAGGGCAATGAAATGTACTTGTCGCGACTTCCGCCAAAATCAGGTCCACTCCTTGTTCGGGCGGCGGTCGGCGTCGCCGGTCTTCTAGCCATCATCGATCCACTTTTCATTTTCCATGTGTTTTTTCTCGTTTTTTCTCACACCTGGTTTCAATTCCCTCAATCACTTGTTGTGTATTTAACCCTCGTTTCCCCCCATGTCTCTGTGTGGTATTGTTTATTGTAAGTGCTTGTGCACGTGTTGATTGGTACGCGACGGGTTTTTGTACCCATACCTTGTTATTTTCATGCTGTTGGTTTTGCTATTAACAAAGCCTCCTTCACTCACGCCGCCAAGCTTACCCTAGTAAAACTGACTATCCTACCGATCCTCGACTTCGGCGATGTCATCTACAAAATGGCTTCCAACACTCTACTCAGCAAACTGGATGCAGTCTATCACAGTGCCATCCGTTTTGTCACTAAAGCACCTTATACCACCCACCACTGCGACTTGTATGCTCTAGTCGGCTGGCCCTCGCTACATATTCGTCGCCAGACCCACTGGCTCCAGGTCATCTACAAGTCCATGCTAGGTAAAGCTCCGCCTTATCTCAGCTCACTGGTCACGATGGCAACACCCACCCGTAGCACGCGCTCCAGCAGGTGTATCTCACTGATCATCCCTAAAGCCAACACCTCATTTGGCCGCCTTTCGTTCCAGTACTCTGCTGCCTGTGACTGGAACGAATTGCAAAAATCGCTGAAGTTGGAGACTTTTATCTCCCTCACCAACTTCAAACATCAGCTATCTGAGCAGCTAACCGATCGCTGCAGCTGTACATAGTCTATTGGTAAATAGCCCACCCATTTTCACCTACCTCATCCCATACTGTTTTTATTTATTTATTTTTCTGCTCTTTTGCACACCAATATCTCTACCTGTACATGACCATCTGATCATTTATCACTCCAGTGTTAATCTGCAAAATTGTAATTATTCGCCTACCTCATGCCTTTTGCACACATTGTATATAGACCCCCCCTTTGTTTTCTACTGTGTTATTGACTTGTTAATTGTTTACTCCATGTGTAACTCTGTGTTGTCTGCTCATACTGCTATGCTTTATCTTGGCCAGGTCGCAGTTGCAAATGAGAACTTGTTCTCAACTAGCCTACCTGGTTAAATAAAGGTGAAATAAAAAAATAAAAATTAAACTGCTCAGGCTATTACCAAATTCTGCTCTCCTGCATCTGACTTCCCTGCCACGCACCCCTTACAGTACTGATATTTATGTATAGTTGCATATTTTCCTAATCTTGGGTCCCAGGAGAACACAGAATTTATCATTTGGGTCCAAAGGCAGAAAAAGTTTAGAGTACTGATTTTGGACATGTGAGTGTTGCACTTGCTCCTTTCGGTCTCAAACGTATCTGTCATTGTTTGCAGATAGAGGTCTTGAGTATGGAGCGAGAGATTCGGTGATGAGATTTCCTCCGCTTGCTTAGAAATCAATATTTCCATCTTCATCACCTGAGTTATCTCATCATTCATTTGGTCAGCAACTTCAATGAGTTCTGCTGATTTGTCATCCAACTTAGTCATTGTGTTCATTAACTGATCGTCTTTGGTCTGCAGCATTTGGAGGAGAACATTGTTACTTTGAGTAATGCATATAGGCTGAATCAAAATAGAAGTGTCATTCTATTTTAGATCCCTCACAGGGGGTACCAATTATGTTGTGTCTCTGACTGATTAAATTATATGACATGCTATTTTATCAAATCGATTACCTAACGTTTAATTGATTATGTGATTGAATTAAACCATGCAACAATTAAACCATTAATAACCTGGGGCACCACGGAAGCATTCATTTATATAGAGCAGTTATCTCCAGAATCCAATCTCTTGAAAATCTGAAGATCTTTAATATCAATAGCAGTCAATCATTAATCGTCAACTTATTCAGTCTCATTCGGATGGTCATAAAGTACTGCACGAACCCTGGCTAACAAGTTGAATTAGCAATACACAAATTGGTGTAATTATTTATTTACTAAATACCAAAATAATCACACAGAATTACATATATATACACAGGATCGATAATACATCGATTACTAATCATGTCATGAAAATCCCCTAGTGGGCTAACCCAATATGACAGCTCGTTACACAAAAGAAGGGGGTTGGGTTTGAATGAAAGAGCGGGAAGATGGAGTGACAAAGGGATTGGGTCTCTATCGGACCTTGAAAAGCTATTCTACCGTAAATACAGAATCTTATGTATTCTAATAACCTCCCATTCGGTGAAGAAAAATGCAACATATATATTTACTCTGAGCTGCCCTTCGATAGATGGGTCGAAGATGGAAGACTGGTTTGCCCAGCAGAGATCGCCATTGTCCTTTGAAGAATATTTCTGGTCGTAGTGTTGTAGAGCGGATACGTTAAAGTACCCTGTCGTTCTTAGGAGATTGTCTGTCCTTTCCTAGGCCACATACGTTTACAGCTGCAGCTGATAACTTGAAGTCTAGGATGTATCACTTCTTCAGTAAATAATCGTTCAATGTTCATACTAAGTTGCCATAATCAGCTTATGCTGGTCTAGTCGAAATACACCATTTCAGTGAGGTGATCATCACCTCCATATTGAAATTAGCCCCGCGTCATTGGGAACTAAGGTTAACTTCCGTCAATGGACTTTTGTACTGGGGGAGAGAAGGGCGTGTTTCATAGTTCTCAACCAATGTCTGTTCACTTGGGCGTGGCCACTGAGTGAGCATAGTTTACGTATGAAAACAATTCTCTCATTTAGAAGTTAAAATTACATTTCATATTTTCACAAATAGTTTCATATTTAATTCCATGTGAATCTGATAACTAGAATGTGTAGACTTTCCAAGATACAATTTATGTCATCCTATCATCAGATATAGTGTCCCAGACAACAACTGATCTGACATCATATTCTTTAAGTACCAACGAACACTTCAACTGGTTGAGATAGGGAACTATTGTTCCATTCCTCTGCCTTTTGATATTACCATACTTTCTCTGTGGTAACATAGGGCTTTCCAAGATTCCATTCTGTAGAGTGGAGAGAAAAGGGGGACAGGTATTTATGGGGGGGGTCATAAACCTCACCCAACAGGGCAAAGTCATGACAGTAACACACACACTTGCACGCACACACACACACACGCACAGGCACACACACACAACCAGTATTTCAATGTTTGATATAAAACAGTTAGTCAGTGACACCTACAGGCGTGATGACCTGTGGGGCTGAGTTACCAGTAGCACCAGAATAAAAGAATGGATAGAGTTTCTCAGTGAAGGTGTAGCCAGTGAAGGAGTAGATATGAGACCTGGCCTCTACATTGTAGAATGAGACCTGACCCTTCTCATAATCCACAAACACCCCCACCTTATGGGGCTTCTCTCTCAGGGAGAGGACGACAGAGGGGTCAGTTAAAGCCTTGTATTCTTTAAACCTCAGCCAAACAGTCCAGCATCCATTCTCAGGTTTCAGGCGAATATACTTCTTCCTGTTGATGGACTCTCTGGCCACTCCTAAAGTCCACCCATTCTTCCCCTCCACCTGCACCTCGTAGTATAATCTCCCTGAGGAGAAACTCTCCTTTCCCAGGACATAGGGAACAATATCAAACCTCTTTGGGTTATCAGGGAGATTCTGTTTTATGTCTCCATATCTAACTTGTTTCCTGTCTTCAGACAGGATGAGTTTGGGATGTGCTGTATCAGGATCTAGAGTCACATCCACTGTGGAGAGAAACACACACTTTTAGAATAAACAAAATAAACATAACAATATGGGGGACTGCATTTTACTGCTCAGTACATTACTGTAGACATATGTAGCCTATAAGTTATTATTGATAACAGCATAAGTATACTGTAGATGTGAATGTGTGGTCATGTTATTTCAAGTAATACCAGTATGTGAATATATTAATATTCATGTGAAACTCTAGTAGGGCTGGGCAATATGGTCAAAATATCATATCACAATACTTAAAATAAATTGACGGAATGACAGTATTTTATGCTTTTGAATAATTAAAATCATTTCCACAATGCCACGTTGGGCTGCACGATATGGAAAAACAATCTATGCTTTATTTTTAACCGAATGTTGCAATTGTGATTTGACTTGCGATTTAGAGAAAAATACTTTGCTGAACTGTTGGAATCAAGGAAATAAAATGATTATTCCAATTCAATAGTTGGAATATAATAGTGGTCACTTTAAATACAGTGTTTGAAATGACAACAAATGAAAATGCCAGGGAGGAGTTATTGTGACACGGTAGGAACCGAAGTGTTGACAAATGTTTCCTAGGGGACTCTACAATCTTTGGATACATTGCATGTTTTCGTTAGCTACTTCGTGTAGCATACATATTCTTGCTTTGCTTATTCCTCTTTGATTTAGAAGAAACTGTTGTGCAAAAAAACATGCAGATATACATCACCGGTCAAAAGTTGTGACACACCTACTCATTCAAGGGTTCTTCTTTATTTTTAACTATTTTCTACATTGTAGAATAATAGTAAAGACATCAAAACTATGAAATAACAATTATGGAATCATGGAGTAACCAAAAAATGTGTTTAAAATGAAAATGTATTTTAGATTCTTCAAAGTAGCCACCCTTTGGCATGATGACAGCTTTTTTTGTACACTTTCTCAACCAGCTTCATGAGGAATGATTTTCCAACAGTCTTGAAGGAGTTCCCATAAATGCTGAACACTTGTTGGCTGCTTTTCCTTTACTCTGCGGTCCAACTCATCCCAAACTATCTCAATTGGGTTGAGGTCAGATGATTGTGGAGGCCAGGTCATCTGATGCAGCACTCCATCCCTCCCCTTCTTGGTCAAATAGCCCTTACACAGCCTGGAGGTGTGTTTTGGGTCATTGTCCTGTTGTAAAACAAATGATAGTCCCACAAAACCCAAACCAGATGGGATGGAGTATTGCTGCAGAATGCTGTGGTTAAGGGTGCCTTGAATTCTAAATCACTGACAGTGTCACCAGTAAAGCACCCCCACACCACCTCCATGCTTCACGGTGGGAACCACACATACAGAGATCTGCATACTCTGCGTCTCACAAAGACATGGACACATTCGACCATGAAGGCCAGATTCACGGACTCTCCTCTGAACAGTTGATGTTGAGATGTGTCTGTTACTTGAACTCTGTGAAGCATTTATTTGGGCTGCAATTTCTGAGGCTGGTAACTCTAATGTACTTATCCTCTGCAGCAGAGGTAACTCTGGGTCCTCCTTTCCTGTGGCGGTCCTCATGAGAGCCAGTTTCATCATAGCGATTGATGGTTTTTGCGACTGCACTTAAAGAAACTTTAAAAGTTAACATTTTCCGGATTAATTGACCTGCATGTCCTAAAGTAATGATGGACTGTCGTTTCTCTTTGCTTATTTGAGCTGTTCTTGCCATAATATGGACTTCATAATTTACCAAATGGGGCTTTCTGTATACCTCTCCTACCTTGTCACAACACAACTGATTGGCTCAAATGCATTAAGGAAAGAAATTCCACAAATGTACTTTTAACAAAGGACATTTGTTAATTGAAATGCTATCCAGGTGACTACCTCATGAATCTGGTTGACAGAATACCAAGAGTGTGCAAAGCTGTCAAAGGCAAACTTGAAGAATCTCCAATATAAAATACATTTTGATTTGTTTAACACTTTTTTGGTTACTACATGATTCCATGTGTTTTTCATAGTTGACGTCTTCACTATTATTCTACAATGTAGAAAATAGTACAAATAAAGAAAAACCCTGGAATGATTAGGCGTGTCCAAACGTTTGACTGGTACTGTAGTTCTACACCATTACTGGGATTATCCGTCTGTATACAGTAGCTAGTTACGTTTGCTCTGACTCTGTACATTTATTAGCTAGCTAACGATTAGCGGCTAACAAGATTTAGGCCCAACTTGCTTAGAAAATACAAACTAGCTGTTTACAGATGTAAGAAACAAACGTATGGTGTAATTATAGAACGCTAGTGTATTTATATTAATAAGAAGCAAAGTGAAAACAGCATCGTTGTCATTAACATTGTTGCACATAGTGCATTGATGCGGAGACTGAATGCAGTTGTCTCTTGGTAAGAGGAACAACAAATGCGCTCCATGAGTGACAGGGGGCGGGGCTAGGTCTGTGTGGAATGCGACATGGAGAGAGAGAGCGGAGAGAGATGACTCAAATATGGACGTAACACACGGCGTATCACATTTAACAAACCAAACAGTCAAATACCGTTATGGAAAGTAAAGTTTAAAAAAAAAAAACTTTTTCGTGCATCAATACCAGAATAGTGTAAAATACGGTATACCGCCCAGCCCTAAACTCTAGGTGGGTGGACTGGAGAGTACAACAAACACACTGACCTGCATGTTTTCTGATGGTTTCAAGTTCTACAATATAAACAGAGAGTGTCAGATTTAGGGGATACCAGAAACTATGGTAATGTAATATTACAGTAGAGTATACTGTGTGGTGCCCTTGGAACACAATGACACATCTCCTCTTAATCTCTAAACCTTATTGATAAGGTTCGGGACCAGAAACATATCCAAAGTGACATGGTGTAAAAATACATCCCTCTACCATAATATAGTATACCTTAAGCAACAGAAATATGATATGAAATATATTTGAAATACAATTCAGTATCATTCATTTACCTGGACAGCCCTTCATGTTTACTAAATCTGTGGGTAAATTAAACATTAAACTAATTAGAATTTTTGCTAATTAAAATGAGAACATCTTGAAATAAATTAATAAAACAATATCATTCTTTGTGTAAACATTTCCATCGCAGTGAGTAAAGAATTCCAATACAGTGATATTTTACCACATAATTTTGACTCATCTTTGTGCTATTTGCACAATGCAAATTGTAAGCCCTTGGAAATGGGCTCTCCAACCCTGTTCCTGGAGAACCACCCTGTAGGTTTTAACTCCAACCCTGTTCCTGGAGACCACCCTGTAGGTTTTAACTCCAACCCTGTTCCTGGGGAACCACCCTGTAGGTTTTAACTCCAACCCTGTTCCTGGAGAACCACCCTGTAGGTTTTAACTCCAACCCTGTTCCTGGGGAACCACCCTGTAGGTTTTAACTCCAACCCTGTTCCTGGAGAACCACCCTGTAGGTTTTAACTCCAACCCTGTTCCTGGAGACCACCCTGTAGGTTTTAACTCCAACCCTGTTCCTGGAGACCCCCCTGTAGGTTTTTGCTCCAACCCTGTTCCTGGAGACCACCCTGTAGGTTTTTGCTCCAACCCTGTTCCTGGAGACCACCCTGTAGGTTTTAACTCCAACCCTGTTCCTGGAGACCCCCCTGTAGGTTTTTGCTCCAACCCTGTTCCTGGAGACCACCCTGTAGGTTTTAACTCCAACCCTGTTCCTGGAGAACCACCCTGTAGGTTTTTGCTCCAACCCTGTTCCTGGAGACCACCCTGTAGGTTTTTGCTCCAACCCTGTTCCTGGAGACCACCCTGTAGGTTTTTGCTCCAACCCTGTTCCTGGAGAACCACCCTGTAGGTGTTCTCTCCAACCCTAATCTAGTGCACCTGATTCTAATAACTTGCTGGTTGATAAATTGAATCAGGTTAGTTATAACTAAGGTTGGATTGAAAGCTACGGGACGGCAGCACTACAGGATCAGGGTTGGAGAACCCTTTCTTAGAATATACATGTACAGTGCCTTGCGAAAGTATTCGGCCCCCTTGAACTTTGCGACCTTTTGCCACATTTCAGGCTTCAAACATGAAGATATAAAACTGTATTTTTTTGTGAAGAATCAACAACAAGTGGGACACAATCATGAAGTGGAACGACATTTATTGGATATTTCAAACTTTTTTAACAAATCAAAAACTGAAAAATTGGGCGTGCAAAATTATTCAGCCCCTTAAGTTAATACTTTGTAGCGCCACCTTTTGCTGCGATTACAGCTGTAAGTCGCTTGGGATATGTCTCTATCAGTTTTGCACATCGAGAGACTGACATTTTTTCACACTCCTCCTTGCAAAACAGCTCGAGCTCAGTGAGGTTGGATGGAGAGCATTTGTAAACAGCAGTTTTCAGTTCTTTCCACAGATTCTCGATTGGATTCAGGTCTGGACTTTGACTTGGCCATTCTAACACCTGGATATGTTTATTTTTGAACCATTCCATTGTAGATTTTGCTTTATGTTTTGGATCATTGTCTTGTTGGAAGACAAATCTCCGTCCCAGTCTCAGGTCTTTTGCAGACTCCATCAGGTTTTCTTCCAGAATGGTCCTGTATTTGGCTCCATCCATCTTCCCATCAATTTTAACCATCTTCCCTGTCCCTGCTGAAGAAAAGCAGGCCCAAACCATGATGCTGCCACCACCATGTTTGACAGTGGGGATGGTGTGTTCAGCTGTGTTGCTTTAACTCCAAAACATAATGTTTTGCATTGTTGCCAAAAAGTTCAATTTTGGTTTCATCTGACCCGAGCACCTTCTTCCACATGTTTGGTGTGTCTCCCAGGTGGCTTGTGGCAAACTTTAACCAACACTTTTTATGGATATCTTTAAGAAATGGCTTTCTTCTTGCCACTCTTCCATAAAGGCCAGATTTGTGCAATATACGACTGATTGTTGTCCTATGGACAGAGTCTCCCACCTCAGCTGTAGAACTCTGCAGTTCATCCAGAGTGATCATGGGCCTCTTGGCTGCATCTCTGATCAGTCTTCTCCTTGTATGAGCTGAAAGTTTAGAGGGACGGCCAGGTCTTGGTAGATTTGCAGTGGTCTGATACTCCTTCCATTTCAATATTATCGCTTGCACAGTGCTCCTTGGGATGTTTAAAGCTTGGGAAATCTTTTTGTATCCAAATCCGGCTTTAAACTTCTTCACAACAGTATCTCAGACCTGCCTGGTGTGTTCCTTGTTCTTCATGATGCTCTCTGCGCTTTTGACGGACCTCTGAGACTATCACAGTGCAGGTGCATTTATACGGAGACTTGATTACACACAGGTGGATTGTATTTATCATCATTAGTCATTTAGATCAACATTGGATCATTCAGAGATCCTCACTGAACTTCTGGAGAGAGTTTGCTGCACTGAAAGTAAAGGGGCTGAATAATTTTGCACGCCCAATTTTTCAGTTTTTGATTTGTTAAAAAAGTTTGAAATATCCAATAAATGTCATTCCACTTCATGATTGTGTCCCACTTGTTGTTGATTCTTAAAAAAAAAATACAGTTTTATATCTTTATGTTTGAAGCCTGAAATGTGGCAAAAGGTCGCAAAGTTCAAGGGGGCCGAATACTTTCGCAAGGCACTGTTTGTATTGTATATTGACCATAAGGGTCTAGTAATGCATCGTGCTCCTACTTACCCAGCTGATCAGCAAGTATCTCTGCAGACAAACAGATGAATTAAAGTCAAAGTAAAGCATTCTTAATGGTGAATAATTCATTCAACTCCTTGTGTGGCAGGGGGATGGGACAGTAAAAAACAATGTTTGATTTTTCTCTGCAGACATGAAAAGAGAACCGTTAGAGTGAACTTCCTTAATGAACACATCTCACATCCATGAAGAAGACAATTATTAAAATGGAAACATGACACAATGCACAGGACCAGGAGTGTCAAACTCATTCCATGGAGGGCCTGGTATCTGCTGGTTTTTGGTTGTTCCTTTCAATTAAGACCTAGACAACCAGGTGTGTGGCGTTCCTAACTAATCAGTGACCTTAATCAATCAAGTACAAGGGAGGAGTGAAAACCCGCAGACACTCGGCCCTCCATGGAATGAGTTTGACATATGCATAGGACTGTTGGACACTACTTACTCAACTCAAGTCTGAGTTCATCTTTAACTTGCTCTGCAGAAATAAAATAAAAAACAGAGAACATAGTTAATGTACACAGAACCACAGTGTTTTCTCTGACAAAGTTCCATTTCTGGAGGAGAAAATGGCATGTTTGACAGTAAGACACTACTTACCTAGCTCTTGACTGTGTTCAGCTTTGGATGCATCTACAGACATGACAATAGATAACAGTTAGAGGAAAGGTCCACAAAATGACTTACTGGTACTCAAGATGTTTTCTGACAAAGTCCTTTACATGAAGGAAGAAGTTACACTGATGTAGTTCAGGTAAACCATGCACTGAGATTTAAATAAACCTTATATTAACACATCTACTATTTTTGTGGAGAAAGTTGTTTTAAATAGAAATGTTTGCCCTATACTGTGAACTGAATTTAATTTTATACAAATCCTTAAATACACCTGTACAGTATCTGACCAATGTCTGCTTTTTACTTCTAAAGGTCAAACAGGGGGGGCTTATATTTGTCCTGTTTCACTGTATATACAAGTGTTTAACTTATACGAGAGTGAGTTGTGAAGTGGAACTGTGTTTATTGCATATCCCAACTCCCCATGCGAGTGTGGTCACTACCAGGGATCAGCCATTATTGACGGCGACCCTGGAGTAATGAGGGTTAAGTGCCTTGCTCAAGGGTAGATTAACTGATCTTTTTCATCTTGTCTGCTCGGGGAATTGAACTAGCAAGTGTAACAGTATAATTTTAAACCGTCCCCTCGCCCATACCCGGGCGCGAACCAGGGACCTTCTGCACACATCAACAGTCACCCTCGAAGCATCGTTACCCATCGCTCCACAAAAGCCGCGGCCCTTGCAGAGCAAGGGGAACTACTACTTCAAGGTCTCAGAGCAAGTGACGTGACTGATTGAAACGCTATTTAGCGCCCACGCTAACTAAGCTAGCCGTTTCACATCTGTTACACTCACCCCCCTTTTGACCTTCCTCCTTTTTCCGCAGCAACCAGTAATCCGGGTCAACAGCATCAATGTAACAGTATAATTTTTTAGACCGTCCCCTCGCCCATACCCGGGCGCGAACTAGGGACCTTCTGCACACATCAACAGTCACCCTCGAAGCATCGTTACCCATCGCTCCACAAAAGCCACGGCCCTTGCAGAGCAAGGGGAACTACTACTTCAAGGTCTCAGAGCAAGTGACGTGACTGATTGAAACGCTATTTAGCGCCCACGCTAACTAAGCTAGCCATTTCACATCTGTTACACAAGCATTCGGTTCTAGTTCCCAACTCCTTGTGTATGTCACTGTAAAACATTTACATTCAGTAAAATAAACCCTTTAATAAGTTTTCTATGACTGTAGTCATTGTACAAACTTTTCCACCACCAGACACTGAAAGCTGATATGGCCACAAGGACAATGACCAGAGAGACAATCACTGCAAGGGCCACTTTCCATGTTTCTGTGTGAACAAGGATCAGCTCGCCTGCAAGACACAAATCAACTGAGATCAGTGACATGTAACCAATGCTACCAAATAATAATATTAAAGGGACATTTCACTCATAAAGAATGTTTTGTCAGACGCTTACAGACCTCAAATGAAACCACGTTCCATGACATCAGCTGTGTAGCTCCAGCAATATGCCTCAATGCCAAATTAATGGAAAAGATGACCATCATCTCATTTCCTGGTTTAATGTTGTTTATCTTTTCTATTCATTTGAGGTGGAGGCATATAGCTGGATCTACAAAACCAACGGGGTTTCATCTTGACATTACAATACTTTAGAGTTCTAAACAATAATGATGTTACTCACTAGGGATGTGAAACTCTGTCTCCATCTTAATCACCTCATGTTGCTGCCTCTGTCTTAGTCTACAGGTAAAGCGGTTGATGTCAGTCTCCTTTATGATGGTCTTTAGTTTGACTACGTAGAATCCCTCATAGTCCCTGTCTGTCTCTGACGGTCCAGCAGACAGAGTGACCCCTTCACTGTCCAGCCACTCCAACTCAGGCTCAGGGAACCAGCCTTTAGTTACACACAGCAGAGCCATCCCTCCTTCTTTCTGTCCCTCAATGGAAACCTCTGGCTTGGATCCTATAGCTACAGACACAAAGGGAGACTGGAGATGAAGTACTACTGAGATTGGGAGGAACATCACATGGGTTGTTGTATTTAAGAAATGCACCTCTGACGTAGACTTGAATGGTGGAATCATCATAATGTGTCTTAGACTCAACAAGACATTTATAATGTCCATCATCAGTGCCTTGTACCCTGGTCAGTTTCAAAGAGGTATTGCCCTTCTTCAGTTCCTCTTTAAACAACGATGTCCTTCCCCTGTAGGAGGGGATCTGATCATGATATTTGTCTCTGCCGTCTTGGTAGAGATGGACTCTAATGTTTGACTGAGTGTCTGGGAGGTTGACTCTGAACCAGTCAACTCTCATGTCCTCAACGCTGATGTTGGGTTTGATGTAACAGGGCAGAATGATGTCATCACCAGCCACAGCAACAATGGCATGAGTCAGACCAAGAACCTCAAACTTCTCTGGAAAGAAAAACAACCAATCAATATCAAAAACGACCATGCACATCATCAGCTGTTGGTCCCTTTCAGACTTTAACAGACCACACTAAAGATCAACACCAAACCTGGCCAAAATACTTAAGGTTTGCTTGATTTAGCTTGGTTGCCAATGGAATAGCCTAGTACTGAAAGTGCAAACCGTAGCCATCGTTCATGCAAATCCTCACATTGTTCACACACACACACACACACACACACACACACACACACACACACACACACACACACAAAAAGAACATGTGAGGTCACTACCAGAGCCTGCTCTTTGGAGGAGAAGCAGGAGATTGACACACAGACAGTCTGTCCAAGTCCACATCATTTCTGAAAGAGAGGATAACATACTGGGATTCAATGTAGGCGATGTTATGGATCATATGATATGGATGTATTATGTAATCACCTGAGACCACCTGAGACCTAAGACAGAAGACTAATTAAGACAGACTTTCAAAAGTATGTAAACTTGGTCCTTTTATTTGATAATATAAAACCTTTCTCCCATTATCTCCATAATCCCTGAAAGCTGCACTGAGAGATATGACAGACACAAACACACACACACACACACACACACACACACACACACACACACACACACACACACACACACACACACACACACACACACACACACACACACACACTATTTAATCACCTCAGGCCAAAGACTACTCAAGACAGACTTTGTTAAATATGCTAAACTTGGCCTTTTTATCAAGGCCTGTCTGGTTCTCACACACAGCTATTGCCAACCATCAACATTGACTTGAATGTTAATTGCTGGGATTTATTAGTATAAAGCATTTCTGCCATTAACTATATTTTCTCTGACAGCTTTAAACATATATACAAATAATACTTACGATTAGATACACGCAGATCACAATTGAGAAGAGTTTGGCTTAAAGCTCGCTGGCCTGTGGGGAAAGACTGGAGAGAAAATAAATCTGGTGTGTCTACTGCAAGGCAGGAAAGTAGCTTCAACATAACTTGTTATTCTTGTAGATGAGATGGAATCTACACTTTAATCAGCTTGAGTTAACTTATGAGGAAGTAGGTGAGAGGTGGCATAGTTTCTGGAAACAAAACTCTGATAAACTGGCTACAATGAGATGTCACACATAGAGATCACAGGAGGCTGGTAAGGGGAGGACGGCTCATAATAATGGCTGCAATAGAGTAAATGGAACTGTATCAGCAACATGAAAACCAGGTCTTTCATGTGTTTGAGACCATTCTATTAATTCCGTTCCAGCCATTAATATGAGTCTGTCCTCCCAAATGAACGTGCCAGCAGCCACCTGTGAGAGATGCAAGCGATCGCTGAGGGATCCTCCACTTCCCTAAACCTGTTGTTTGTTCACTTTCACTGGATTTTTTTCTTACTCTCCTTTCATTTTTTAACTCTGTCCTCTTTATATTACCATCCATATGTCACATATTGATTACGGCATCCACTGTGGTGGGTTGTTGGCATAGACCACAAGAGAACTATGGCATTATTGCACTGACATCAAGTTGACACTAGAGGGCAGTAGACACACTGATCACAGGGACATGTCATTGCAGAGATGGAAGAGGAAGTAGAACATGCCACATCCTAATTTATTTTTTCAATGGAAGTCAATGAACTAAGAAGACCACACCCATCTGCTATCGCATTGGTGCCTATGGGAGAGCCGCCCCCTTAAGTAGACCAGAAATGACAACTTTTTTAAATTGGTAAACGACAGTAGTCAACTGTCTTCATTTATCCACCATTTCTGGCCGTCAGACAGCCTGTGGTGCAGCCTAAAGCACGTGATCATGTAGGGCAATACGTACTAGTGGCAGAGTAGCCTAGTGGTTAGAGTGTTGGACTAGTGCCAGGAAGGTTGCAAGTTCAAACTCCTGAGCTGACAAGGTACAAATATGTCGTTCTAACCCATTGAAAATAAGAATTTGTTCTTAACTGACTTGTCAAATAAAATCCATTGTTATTATTGACTTTAGAGGGGGTTGACAGAAGACTAATTAAGGCAGACTTTAAAAAATATGTGAAACTTGTTCCTTTTATTTAATAATATAAAACATTTCTCCCATTATCTCCATAATCCCTGACAGCTGCACTGAGGGATATGACAGACAGACAGACATACACACACACACACACACACACACACACTATTTAATCACCTCAGGCCAAAGACTACTCAAGACAGACTTTCTTAAATATGCTAAACTTGGCCTTTTTACCAAGGCCTGTCTGGTTCTCACACACAGCTATTGCCAACCATCAACATTGACTTGAATGTTAATTGCTGGGATTTATTAGTATAAAGCATTTCTGCCATTAACTATATTTTCTCTGACAGCTTTAAACATATATACAAATAATACTTACGATTAGATACACGCAGATCACAATTGAGAAGAGTTTGGCTTAAAGCTCGCTGGCCTGTGGGGAAAGACTGGAGAGAAAATAAATCTGGTGTGTCTACTGCAAGGCAGGAAAGTAGCTTCAACATAACTTGTTATTCTTGTAGATGAGATGGAATCTACACTTTAATCAGCTTGAGTTAACTTATGAGGAAGTAGGTGAGAGGTGGCATACTTTCTGGAAACAAAACTCTGATAAACTGGCTACAATGAGATGTCACACATAGAGATCACAGGAGGCTGGTAAGGGGAGGACAGCTCATAATAATGGCTGCAATGGAGTAAATGGAACTGTATCAGCAACATGAAAACCAGGTCTTTCATGTGTTTGAGACCATTCTATTAATTCCATTCCAGCCATTAATATGAGTCTGTCCTCCCAAATGAACGTGCCAGCAGCCACCTGTGAGAGATGCAAGCGATCGCTGAGGGATCCTCCACTTCCCTAAACCTGTTGTTTGTTCACTTTCACTGGATGTTTTTCTTACTCTCCTTTCATTTTTGAACTGTGTCCTCTTTATATTACCATCCATATGTCACATATTGATTGTGGCATCCACAATCAATATGTGAACCAGACATTCTGTTTATGAGTGTAGGGTTTGTATCAGTGTTTGGTTTATATTCTATACCAGAGGTTCTCAACCTTTTGTAGATTCTCTACCACCAATCACATTTGGACCTGTCTGAAGTACCTTGTCATGTGTGTGTGACAGGACATGAAAACATTTAGGTTTACTTGTAATACTGTTTGTCTACATATCATTTAATGATACAAACAAGAGAACTATGGCCTTATTGCACTGATATCAAGTTGACACTAGAGGGCAGTAGACAAACACTGATCACAGGGACATGCCATTGCAGAGATGGAAGAGGAAGTGGGATATGCTACAGCCTCATTTTTTTTCCAATGGAAGTCAATGAACTCAGCCTATGGGAGAGCCGCCCCCTTAAGTAGACCGGAAATGACAACTTTTTGTAATTTGTAAACGACGGTAGTCAACTATCT
Source organism: Oncorhynchus mykiss (assembly GCF_057628025.1). Classification (NCBI taxonomy): domain Eukaryota; kingdom Metazoa; phylum Chordata; class Actinopteri; order Salmoniformes; family Salmonidae; genus Oncorhynchus; species Oncorhynchus mykiss. Next base: position 81,220,596 of record NC_143027.1, read on the forward strand.
TTATTTATCCACCATCTTTGGTCATGTCAGACAGCCTGTGGTGCTGTAGAGGTTAAAGCACGTGATCATGTAGGGAAATACGTACTAGTTATATTATCCTATTTCAGCTCATATTAATAAGAAATAATGTGGTACTACTGACTATTATATCATGTTACCTACATAAACTCAGCAAAAAAGGAAACAGCCCTTTTTCAGGACCCTGTCTTTCAAAGATAATTTGTAAAAATCCAAACAACTTCACAGATCTTCATTGTAAAGGGTTTAAACACTGTTGCCCATGCTTGTTCAATGAACCATAAACAATTAATGAACCTGTGGAACGGTCGTTAATAAGACACTAACAGCTTACAGACGGTATGCAATTATGGTCACAGTTCTGAAAACCTAGGACACTAAGGCCTTTCTACTGACTGAAAAACACCAAAAGAAAGATGCCCAGGGTCCCTGCTCTTCTGCGTGAACGTGCCTTAGGCATGCTGCAAGGAGGCATGTCTGTGGAACTTGTTCAGTTTATGTCTCAGTTGTTGAATCTTGTTATGTTCATACAAATATTTACACATGTTAAGTTTGCTGAAAATAAAAGCAGTTGACAGTGAGAGGATGTTTCTTTTTTTTGCTGAGTTTATTTAGCAACTGCCTGATACTATAACCAAACGGTGCTCTACATCATGGTGCTATGTGTCCTGGTCAAATGCAGTGCACTATATTAAGAGGTGTAGTAGGGTATAGTTTGAGATGAACCCTCAGAGTTCCACCATACCAGTCTCAGAGCAGTGCAGAATACTGTATTACCCTGTTAACACTACTGGGCCAAACCAAACTGTACTGGTTGGCTCTGATATTTACCTTCCACATGGTCCTGTCCATTACGGTTCCAGAAATTATGTTAAATGTGTAACCAGACATTCTGTTTATGAGTGTAGGGTTTGTATCAGTGTTTGGTTTGTATTCTATACCAGAGGTTCTCAACCTTTTGTAGATTCTCTACCACCAATCACATTTGGACCTGTCTGAAGTACCTTGTCATGTGTGTGTGACAGGACATGAAAACATTTAGGTTTACTTGTAATACTGTTTGTCTACATATCATTTAATGATACAAATAATGTAATAAAGATAACAATCATTATAACATGATTACCATTTCTATTGTAATTATTGACTATAGAGGGGGTAGTTGTGAAATGTGGAATATGTTAGCCATGTCATGCAATCTGGAGCCTTCATTATATCAAATACTGGGGTGGCAGGTAGCGTAGTGGTTAGAGCGTTGGGCCAATAACCGAAAGGTTGCTTGATCAAATCCCTGAGCTGACAAGGTAAAAATCTGTTGTTCTGCCCCTGAACAAGGCTGTTAACTCACTGTTCCTAGGCTGTCATTGTAAATAAGAATTTTTTCTTAACTGACTTGACTAGTTAATGAAGGTTAAATAAAAAATAAGGGACCATTCCAACTAACAGTACATCTTGGGAGATGGAGAAAGAGAGGAGACAGTGTGAGGGTTGACAGTGAAAGAGTAGAGACAAGAGGTCTCTAGAGAGGTGACATTACAGTGTAGAGAGGAGACATTAAAGGAGCAGGAGTGGCTTCAAGACAAGTCTCTGAATGTCCTTGAGTGGCCCAGCCAGAGCCTGGACTTGAATCCGATTAAACATCTCTGGCGAAAGCTGAAAATAGCTGTGCAAGGGTGGAGACAGTACCACTTAAGTATTCCTAATCACTCAGGTGAACTTAAAATGTAAAATATGAATGGGAATATACTTCAGTTAGATTTTAATCATAAGAATTTCTAGGGGTGCTTTGGAGAATGTTTTGGAGAAAAATATTTTTTTCCTTTATTTCACATTTATTTTCTTCAATCATTTTACTTAAATTAAAGGTTGGATTTATTTATTTATTTACAGCCCGTTTTGCTCATATGTACCAAGGGTGCCAATATAAGTAGAGGGCACTGATCCAACAGTATTTTCATGTGATTATAGGAAAACAAATCCCTACTATTAGATACACTTAATCAGTTTCCTTAGATTTACTCTTTGGATCAATTTCTTTAGCTCCTCTGAATCCGTTCCCAAGACAGATTCATTATTATAGGGAAATAGTTCAGCCAAATGGAACCCCTACATTTTGGGAATGAGGAGGACAAGAGATCTTTCTCCATTAAGGCTCAGCTGGAAAACAGACGGTCCCTCACAGAGAATCTTGAATAAGGTCTTTTACCTTGTTTTGTTGTGGCCAGAGGGATGTCTGGGTTCAAGCCGAGCGAAATGGATCAAAAAGTCAGGTCGCTCTCATCCGGGTCACGGAACCAAATGTTGTGGAAAACCCCATCCAAAGGCTAAGACAGAGACTATTTAGTTGTATAATAGAAACATCTTTAATCAAGCAGTTGTGAGGGAGATCTGTCTCTGATTTCACAGTGAAGAACTCCAAGAGTAAATGGTTCCATGTCCCTTATATAGTGGGAGGTGATAATACTATCATATTGTTACACAACAGTTATTTATACAAGCAACAGTTCCAGAACACAATGGCCTTGTGTTAGAGTGCAGAAATTACAGGAGTCTATGAAAGGCATAACATCACAGTCCAACACAGAACATGTCCCATGAGAAGTTACAACAGCTCACCCCAAATTCTGCCACCTCAATAGGATGACATTCAGCATCAATTGTACATGGTGAATTTCCTCTGTTAGAATAATCATATAGTGATAAACAGATTGCAATTCATTCAGACGGAGAGTAACACACACACTTGCACACACATCCATTCTCAGGGTTCAGGTGAATTTCCTTCTTCCTGTTGATGGACTTATTGGCCACTCCTACAATCCACCAAGTCTTCTCCTCCACCTGCACCTCATAGTAGAATCTCCCTGAGGAGAAGCCCTCCTTTCCCAGGACATAGAGAACATTATAAACCTCTCTGGGTTGTCAGGGAGATCCTGTTTTATGTCTCCACAATTCACTTGTTTCCCATCTTCAGACAGGATGAATCTGGGATGTGCTGTATCAGGATCTAGAATCACATCCACTGTTGAGAGAAACACACACTTTATTAGAATGATTAAATAAACATTTAAATACGGGGGACTGCATTTAACTGCTCAGTAAATTACTCTAGGACACATGAACGTAGAGATGTGGTGTATCAGGATCTAGAGTCACATCCCCTGTTGAGAGAAACATATCAATATGCAGGACTACATTTAACTGTTCAGTAAATTACTCTAGGACACATGAACGTAGAGATGTGGTGTATCAGGATCTAGAGTCACATCCCCTGTTGAGAGAAACATATCAATATGCAGGACTACATTTAACTGTTCAGTAAATTACTCTAGGACACATGAACGTAGAGATGTGGTGTATCAGGGTCTAGAGTCACATCCCCTGTTGAGAGAAACATATCAATATGCAGGACTACATTTTACTGTTCAGTAAATTACTCTAGGACACATGAACGTATAGAGATGTGGTGTATCAGGGTCTAGAGTCACATCCCCTGTTGAGAGAAACATATCAATATGCAGGACTACATTTTACTGTTCAGTACATTACTCTACGACACATGAACGTAGAGATGTGGTGTATCAGGGTCTAGAGTCACATCCCCTGTTGAGAGAAACATATCAATATGCAGGACTACATTTAACTGTTCAGTAAATTACTCTAGGACACATGAACGTAGAGATGTGGTGTATCAGGGTCTAGAGTCACATCCCCTGTTGAGAGAAACATATCAATATGCAGGACTACATTTAACTGCTCAGTAAATTACTCTAGGACACATGAACGTAGAGATGTGGTGTATCAGGGTCTAGAGTCACATCCCCTGTTGAGAGAAACATATCAATATGCAGGACTACATTTAACTGTTCAGTAAATTACTCTAGGACACATGAACGTAGAGATGTGGTGTATCAGGGTCTAGAGTCACATCCCCTGTTGAGAGAAACATATCAATATGCAGGACTACATTTAACTGTTCAGTACATTACTCTAGGACACATGAACGTATAGAGATGTGGTGTATCAGGGTCTAGAGTCACATCCCCTGTTGAGAGAAACATATCAATATGCAGGACTACATTTAACTGCTCAGTAAATTACTCTAGGACACATGAACGTAGAGATGTGGTGTATCAGGGTCTAGAGTCACATCCCCTGTTGAGAGAAACATATCAATATGCAGGACTACATTTTACTGTTCAGTACATTACTCTAGGACACATGAACGTAGAGATGTGGTGTATCAGGGTCTAGAATCACATCCCCTGTTGAGAGAAACATATCAATATGCAGGACTACATTTAACTGCTCAGTAAATTACTCTAGGACACATGAACGTAGAGATGTGGTGTATCAGGATCTAGAGTCACATCCCCTGTTGAGAGAAACATATCAATATGCAGGACTACATTTAACTGCTCAGTAAATTACTCTAGGACACATGAACGTATAGAGATGTGGTGTATCAGGGTCTAGAGTCACATCCCCTGTTGAGAGAAACATATCAATATGCAGGACTACATTTAACTGTTCAGTAAATTACTCTAGGACACATGAACGTAGAGATGTGGTGTATCAGGGTCTAGAGTCACATCCCCTGTTGAGAGAAACATATCAATATGCAGGACTACATTTAACTGTTCAGTAAATTACTCTAGGACACATGAACGTAGAGATGTGGTGTATCAGGGTCTAGAGTCACATCCCCTGTTGAGAGAAACATATCAATATGCAGGACTACATTTAACTGTTCAGTAAATTACTCTAGGACACATGAACGTAGAGATGTGGTGTATCAGGGTCTAGAGTCACATCCCCTGTTGAGAGAAACATATCAATATGCAGGACTACATTTAACTGCTCAGTAAATTACTCTAGGACACATGAACGTAGAGATGTGGTGTATCAGGGTCTAGAGTCACATCCCCTGTTGAGAGAAACATATCAATATGCAGGACTACATTTAACTGTTCAGTACATTACTCTAGGACACATGAACGTAGAGATGTGGTGTATCAGGGTCTAGAATCACATCCCCTGTTGAGAGAAACATATCAATATGCAGGACTACATTTAACTGTTCAGTAAATTACTCTAGGACACATGAACGTAGAGATGTGGTGTATCAGGGTCTAGAGTCACATCCCCTGTTGAGAGAAACATATCAATATGCAGGACTACATTTAACTGTTCAGTAAATTACTCTAGGACACATGAACGTAGAGATGTGGTGTATCAGGATCTAGAGTCACATCCCCTGTTGAGAGAAACATATCAATATGCAGGACTACATTTAACTGCTCAGTAAATTACTCTAGGACACATGAACGTAGAGATGTGGTGTATCAGGGTCTAGAGTCACATCCCCTGTTGAGAGAAACATATCAATATGCAGGACTACATTTAACTGTTCAGTACATTACTCTAGGACACATGAACGTAGAGATGTGGTGTATCAGGATCTAGAGTCACATCCCCTGTTGAGAGAAACATATCAATATGCAGGACTACATTTAACTGTTCAGTAAATTACTCTAGGACACATGAACGTATAGAGATGTGGTGTATCAGGGTCTAGAGTCACATCCCCTGTTGAGAGAAACATATCAATATGCAGGACTACATTTAACTGTTCAGTAAATTACTCTAGGACACATGAACGTAGAGATGTGGTGTATCAGGGTCTAGAGTCACATCCCCTGTTGAGAGAAACATATCAATATGCAGGACTACATTTAACTGTTCAGTAAATTACTCTAGGACACATGAACGTAGAGATGTGGTGTATCAGGGTCTAGAGTCACATCCCCTGTTGAGAGAAACATATCAATATGCAGGACTACATTTAACTGTTCAGTAAATTACTCTAGGACACATGAACGTAGAGATGTGGTGTATCAGGGTCTAGAGTCACATCCCCTGTTGAGAGAAACATATCAATATGCAGGACTACATTTAACTGCTCAGTAAATTACTCTAGGACACATGAACGTAGAGATGTGGTGTATCAGGGTCTAGAGTCACATCCCCTGTTGAGAGAAACATATCAATATGCAGGACTACATTTAACTGCTCAGTAAATTACTCTAGGACACATGAACGTATAGAGATGTGGTGTATCAGGGTCTAGAGTCACATCCCCTGTTGAGAGAAACATATCAATATGCAGGACTACATTTAACTGTTCAGTAAATTACTCTAGGACACATGAACGTAGAGATGTGGTGTATCAGGGTCTAGAGTCACATCCCCTGTTGAGAGAAACATATCAATATGCAGGACTACATTTAACTGTTCAGTAAATTACTCTAGGACACATGAACGTAGAGATGTGGTGTATCAGGGTCTAGAGTCACATCCCCTGTTGAGAGAAACATATCAATATGCAGGACTACATTTAACTGCTCAGTAAATTACTCTAGGACACATGAACGTATAGAGATGTGGTGTATCAGGATCTAGAGTCACATCCCCTGTTGAGAGAAACATATCAATATGCAGGACTACATTTAACTGTTCAGTAAATTACTCTAGGACACATGAACGTATAGAGATGTGGTGTATCAGGGTCTAGAGTCACATCCCCTGTTGAGAGAAACATATCAATATGCAGGACTACATTTAACTGCTCAGTAAATTACTCTAGGACACATGAACGTAGAGATGTGGTGTATCAGGGTCTAGAGTCACATCCCCTGTTGAGAGAAACATATCAATATGCAGGACTACATTTAACTGTTCAGTAAATTACTCTAGGACACATGAACGTAGAGATGTGGTGTATCAGGGTCTAGAGTCACATCCCCTGTTGAGAGAAACATATCAATATGCAGGACTACATTTAACTGTTCAGTAAATTACTCTAGGACACATGAACGTAGAGATGTGGTGTATCAGGGTCTAGAGTCACATCCCCTGTTGAGAGAAACATATCAATATGCAGGACTACATTTAACTGTTCAGTAAATTACTCTAGGACACATGAACGTATAGAGATGTGGTGTATCAGGGTCTAGAGTCACATCCCCTGTTGAGAGAAACATATCAATATGCAGGACTACATTTAACTGTTCAGTAAATTACTCTAGGACACATGAACGTAGAGATGTGGTGTATCAGGGTCTAGAGTCACATCCCCTGTTGAGAGAAACATATCAATATGCAGGACTACATTTAACTGCTCAGTAAATTACTCTAGGACACATGAACGTAGAGATGTGGTGTATCAGGGTCTAGAGTCACATCCCCTGTTGAGAGAAACATATCAATATGCAGGACTACATTTAACTGTTCAGTAAATTACTCTAGGACACATGAACGTAGAGATGTGGTGTATCAGGATCTAGAGTCACATCCCCTGTTGAGAGAAACATATCAATATGCAGGACTACATTTAACTGTTCAGTACATTACTCTAGGACACATGAACGTAGAGATGTGGTGTATCAGGGTCTAGAGTCACATCCCCTGTTGAGAGAAACATATCAATATGCAGGACTACATTTAACTGCTCAGTAAATTACTCTAGGACACATGAACGTAGAGATGTGGTGTATCAGGGTCTAGAGTCACATCCCCTGTTGAGAGAAACATATCAATATGCAGGACTACATTTAACTGTTCAGTACATTACTCTACGACACATGAACGTAGAGATGTGGTGTATCAGGGTCTAGAGTCACATCCCCTGTTGAGAGAAACATATCAATATGCAGGACTACATTTAACTGCTCAGTAAATTACTCTAGGACACATGAACGTAGAGATGTGGTGTATCAGGGTCTAGAGTCACATCCCCTGTTGAGAGAAACATATCAATATGCAGGACTACATTTAACTGCTCAGTAAATTACTCTAGGACACATGAACGTAGAGATGTGGTGTATCAGGGTCTAGAGTCACATCCCCTGTTGAGAGAAACATATCAATATGCAGGACTACATTTAACTGCTCAGTAAATTACTCTAGGACACATGAACGTATAGAGATGTGGTGTATCAGGGTCTAGAGTCACATCCCCTGTTGAGAGAAACATATCAATATGCAGGACTACATTTAACTGCTCAGTAAATTACTCTAGGACACATGAACGTAGAGATGTGGTGTATCAGGGTCTAGAGTCACATCCCCTGTTGAGAGAAACATATCAATATGCAGGACTACATTTAACTGCTCAGTAAATTACTCTAGGACACATGAACGTAGAGATGTGGTGTATCAGGATCTAGAGTCACATCCCCTGTTGAGAGAAACATATCAATATGCAGGACTACATTTAACTGCTCAGTAAATTACTCTAGGACACATGAACGTAGAGATGTGGTGTATCAGGGTCTAGAGTCACATCCCCTGTTGAGAGAAACATATCAATATGCAGGACTACATTTAACTGCTCAGTAAATTACTCTAGGACACATGAACGTAGAGATGTGGTGTATCAGGATCTAGAGTCACATCCCCTGTTGAGAGAAACATATCAATATGCAGGACTACATTTAACTGTTCAGTAAATTACTCTAGGACACATGAACGCATAGAGATGTGGTGTATCAGGGTCTAGAGTCACATCCCCTGTTGAGAGAAACATATCAATATGCAGGACTACATTTAACTGCTCAGTAAATTACTCTAGGACACATGAACGTATAGAGATGTGGTGTATCAGGGTCTAGAGTCACATCCCCTGTTGAGAGAAACATATCAATATGCAGGACTACATTTAACTGTTCAGTAAATTACTCTAGGACACATGAACGTAGAGATGTGGTGTATCAGGGTCTAGAGTCACATCCCCTGTTGAGAGAAACATATCAATATGCAGGACTACATTTAACTGTTCAGTAAATTACTCTAGGACACATGAACGTAGAGATGTGGTGTATCAGGGTCTAGAGTCACATCCCCTGTTGAGAGAAACATATCAATATGCAGGACTACATTTAACTGCTCAGTAAATTACTCTAGGACACATGAACGTATAGAGATGTGGTGTATCAGGGTCTAGAGTCACATCCACAGTGAAGTCAAACATTCTCTGTATAAAAATGAGAAGAAAAGAACATCAGTTTGGGGGACAGCAATTTACTGCAGGACTTAATGCACAGTACATTACTGTAGACATATGTAGTCTATAGGTTATTGATAACAACATACTGTAGATATGAATGTGTGATAATGTTATTTCAAGTTAAACCGGAATGTGAAGATATGAATATTAATGTGAAACTCTACGTGGATGAACTGGAGAGTATTACTGTCACACCCTGACCGTAGATTGACTCTACATAGATGGACTGGAGAGTATTACCGTCAGACCCTGACCGTAGATTGACTCTACGTGGATGGACTGGAGAGTATTACTGTCACACCCTGACTGTAGATTGACTCTACGTGGATGGACTGGAGTGTATTACTGTCATACCCTGACCGTAGATTGACTCTACGTGGATGGACTGGAGTGTATTACTGTCACACCCTGACCGTAGATTGACTCTACGTGGATGGACTGGAGTGTATTACTGTCATACCCTGACCGTAGATTGACTCTACGTGGATGGACTGGAGTGTATTACTGTCACACCCTGACCGTAGATTGACTCTACGTGGATGGACTGGAGTGTATTACTGTCACACCCTGACTGTAGATTGACTCTACGTGGATGGACTGGAGAGTATTACTGTCACACCCTGACTGTAGATTGACTCTACGTGGATGGACTGGAGTGTATTACTGTCATACCCTGACCGTAGATTGACTCTACGTGGATGGACTGGAGAGTATTACTGTCACACCCTGACCGTAGATTGACTCTACGTGGATGGACTGGAGAGTATTACTGTCACACCCTGACCGTAGATTGACTCTACGTGGATGGACTGGAGTGTATTACTGTCATACCCTGACCGTAGATTGACTCTACGTGGATGGACTGGAGAGTATTACTGTCACACCCTGACTGTAGATTGACTCTACGTGGATGGACTGGAGTGTATTACTGTCATACCCTGACTGTAGATTGACTCTACGTGGATGGACTGGAGAGTATTACTGTCACACCCTGACTGTAGATTGACTCTACGTGGATGGACTGGAGTGTATTACTGTCATACCCTGACCGTAGATTGACTCTACGTGGATGGACTGGAGAGTATTACTGTCACACCCTGACCGTAGATTGACTCTACGTGGATGGACTGGAGAGTATTACTGTCACACCCTGACCGTAGATTGACTCTACGTGGATGGACTGGAGAGTATTACCGTCACACCCTGACTGTAGATTGACTCTACGTGGATGGACTGGAGTGTGTTACTGTCACACCCTGACCGTAGATTGACTCTACGTGGATGGACTGGAGAGTATTACCGTCACACCCTGACCGTAGATTGCTTTGTATGTTTCTATTTTTTTAGTTTGGTCAGGGTGTGATGTGGGTGGGTATTCTATGTTTTGTTCTATGTTTGTATTTCAATGTGTTTGACCTGGGATGGTTCCCAATCAGAGGCAGCTGTCTATCGTTGTCTCTGATTGAGAATCATACTTAGGCAGCCTGTTTTCCCCATTTTGAGTTGTGGGTGTTTAATTTCTGTTTAGTGTCTGTTCACCAGGCAGAACTGTTTCGTTTTCTCTTCGTTGTTATTTTGTGTAGTGTTCAGTTTTTCTATTAAAATATGACAAACACTTACCACGCTGCATTTTGGTCCTCCTCTCCTTCCACCAATGAGAATTGTTACATAGCCTATATGTTCTACTACTTTTGATAAGGGCCAATAGGGATCTGTGTAGTAAACTGTATAGGGAATAGGGTGCCATTTGGGACACAAACTGACTGCTGAGACAGACAAGTAAAAGGAACAGGAAACATATTGTATTAAGTATGTAAAACATTATCACAATACATATAACATACTACCTATAAAGTATTACATGTACTGTGGCACCCCAGAGCAACATTTGAAACATTTATCTCTATAACCCCATAAGACATACATTACATATCCTAATAGTTATAATTAGATGCTCTCAGATCACCATGAGAAAGGTTTGATGGTTTCAATATCGTCAGGAAACAGGAAGGAAGTTGTGCACCTACTGCAAGGCAGGGCTATGATGAACTACCATGTGTTAGTAGGCAGCATGGTTCAGTGAGAATAGAACGTTTTGAGGTAGAACTACCAGTATGTGAAACTTGTTAACATTGAGTATTCTTTAAAATGCCAGCATGTCATACTCATTTAGTTTTCTTTTATATAGAGTAGTATGATTTTTTACCTTTATTTAACCAGGCAAGTCAGTTAAGAACAAATTCTTATTTACAATGACCACCTACCCTGGCCAAACCTGGACGATGCTGGACCAATGGTGCACCGCCTTATGGGACTCCCAATCACAACCAGATGTGATAGAGTCTGGATTTGAACCAGGGACTGTACTGATGCCTCTTGCACTGAGATGCAGTGCTTTAGACCGCTGTGCCACTCAGGAGCCCACAGCACACATACAGCATGCAGACTTTCACTGAGTGACTCATGCTCCGTACCTCATCCATACTGAATGTCCCATATTGACAGTGTCAGTTCCATACTATGTGGACTGCTGACTTGGACTACAGGAGAACCAGGGCCTTCTGACACTGATATAAAGCACACTAGAGGGCAGTAGAGACACACTGATCACAGGGACGTGGTAGCTAAGCTTTGATACGTATGGTGCTGTAGAGAGGAAGAGCATTATCATTTTGGGAACCAGTCCTCTTCTACCATCTCTTCTCATCTACCTTCTCCTCTCATCTACCTCCTGCTCCTCATCTGCCTCCTGCTCCTCATCTGCCTCCTGCTCCTCATCTGCCTCCTGCTCCTCATCTACCTCCTGCTCCTCATCTACCTCCTGCTCCTCATCTGCCTCCTGCTCCTCATCTAACTCCTGCTCCTCATCTAACTCCTGCTCCTCATCTAACTCCTGCTGGACTTCCTGACCGGTCGCCCCCAGGTGGTGAGGGTAGGTAGCAACACATCTGCCATGCTGATCCTCAACACTGGAGCACCCCAGGGGTGTGTGCTCAGTCCCCTCCTGTACTCCCTGTTCACCCACGACTGCATGGCCAGGCACGACTCCAACGCCATCATTAAGTTTTCAGACGACACAACAGTGGTAGCCCTGATCACCGACAACAACAAGACAACCTATAGGGAGGAGGTCAGAGACTAGGACAAAAAGGCTTCTCAACAGTTTTTACCCAACAGTTTTAAGACTCCTGAACAGGTAATCAAATGGCTACCCGGACTTTTTACATTGTGTGCCCCCCCAACCCCTCTTTTACGCTGCTGCTACTCTCTGTTTATCATATATGCATAGTCACTTTAACTATACATTCATGTACATACTACCTCAATTGGCCCGACCAACCAGTGCCCCCCACACATTGGCTAACCAGGCTATCTGCATGTGTCCCGCCACCCACCACCCGCCAACCCCTCTTTTATGCTACTGCTACTCTCTGTTTATCATATATGCATAGTCACTTTAACCATATCTACATGTACATACTACCTCAATCAGCCCGACTAACCGGTGCCTGTATGTAAACATAAGTTTCCCATGCCAATAAAGCTCTTGAATTGAAATTGAAAGAGAAGAGAAGAGACAGTGAAAGGGCAGAGCAGGGGAGAGAGAATGAGATAAGGGCCACTGCACTGAGGGATATGACAGACAGTCAGATAGACCCAGAACAATGCCCTGAGCATGTAGCAATTGTTCTTTACTAAGTGTGTGTGTGTGCTGTTCCTCAATGGACAACTGATAACACACTGCTCAGCATGTTCACTCTACTCAAAGCTTTAGTCCCATTAAGACAGATGTATCCAATCAGCAGACAGCATGTATATTCATCTGAAGCATAAGGCTCATAAAGCAGGAGATTAACTGGGGCTGAGGAACATGGAAAACATCTGAAACACAACACTGCTCTGGGCACAACCATGTTGACTTGTTGTGTATGTATGGATGTATCTAATTCCAATGAGGCAAAATGGGACAGCCCACAGTATCGACTATAAAAAGCTAAGGCGTCCAGGACAGGACACACGATCAGGGGCGGACATTCGTTTTGTTCTCCTCCTTCACGGTTTCGTCCGACCGAGAGAGAGAGATCGTGTTATTTCGGGTAGCTACTATCGGCATATCGTGAGTTCACGACAGCTCACACGGAGTTTATAGACTACGAGCCTGGCAGTTTATCTATCTCTAGTTAATTATAGCGAGTGTCCTGGTTTCAGCACTGCAGGTTGTTAACAGCTCCAACAACACCAGAGGAGAGCGGAGATTTGAAGAGCCCCTCCCCGCCCAACTAACAACCAGAGCGGGTAGAGTCCAAGCGCAGCCCTGTTGTCAGTTTCAGCACCACCAGCAAGGAAGAGCAGAGCTGTCCAAACATCCAGCAGTTTGTGACCGCTATCGTCGGTTGGATCATCCACACAACACAACACCCCCAAGACAGCTATAACCGGGAGTAATCTAGCGGAAAATAGCCTACAGCCACCGATTGAGTGGATATTTTATTTCAGAATGGCGTCCAAAGGAATGGGAGTTCTCCTTCTGCTCGGGATTTTTGCTGTGACTGTCTCCCAGATTTCTGCTTTTCCCACACCTGCAGAGGATGGTGAGTACATGGCCTGCTGGTAGCCTACATCTTTGATGACTGGTTTCAGTGTGAATATTTTTTAGTTCGCTAGGCCTATAGCCCACTTTTAAAGTACATTTTAACTAGGCCAGGCTATATTTATAACCCTTTTCACATTTTAAAAATATATTTAAACATTATATATAAAACAAGCCAATTCAAGTTAAAATAGAGCAGGAAATAACAAATAAACAAATAGTTTGTGACGTTGGTCGTTTGCATGCGATGTAAGGCCGATTGCGTTCTATTTCCAACGCAGTTTATCTTTTGTTTGTTAAACCGATTATGACGCTGCTGTGTCCCGTCGGGTCGGGAGTTGGGACTCACTGTAGCCCTAGACTGTTACCCTCTTTCTCATCAATAAACCACATTAACCAAAACCACACTTGGCCCACATGACCAAGCAGGCATATCTTAAAAATACCCTGATGATGTTGGACCCCTCAAATTCAAGTCAATGTCTTTCTCTGTCGTTCATAGGAGAAAGTTTATTCTAAAACTGATTTAAGTTTTTTAAGGCTATGATCTGAAACAGTCAGGTTAGCTGGTCCTACATTTGTTTCTACCTAAATTACACGTTTTAGATCTCAGATGATGTGATAGTGAATGGTGGTGATGGTGGTGATGATGATGAAGACGATGAGGATGATGATAACAATGATGATGCGGATGATGATGTTGATTATGACGATGACATTGCTGCTGACCATAATAATAAAGGTGATTAGTAGTATTAATATTATGTGGTTTTATTTTCCCTGCAGATAAAGCTGTAGTTTACAACAGACGACTGACTGAGGAGAGACCAATCCAGGAGCAGGTAAACTATCTCTTTCTTTCTCTCTCTCCTCCTCCTCTCTCTCTCTCTCTCTCTCTCTCTAAACTATCCTCCGTGCTATCTCCAGACTAATATCATGTCAAATAGACTTTGTGGAGGGGAGAGTTCTCAAACATCAACCACATCATATCAAACCAGACTGGAGCAACAGTAAACAAGCAAAGCTATTATGGTGAAGATGATTAACAGAGAAATGTTTACACTGTTCATGTTCTTTTCCACAGATTGCAGAGGCAGATGATGTGAAAGCAGCAGTGGAGTCTGCAGGTAAGTGGATACTTCTCAGGCAATCAATCAATATTGTTATTACATACATTTTAATATGGATGTGAATAGTGTGGAATAATTATTTTTGTTGTCTCTTGGATGTCTTCACAATATATAACTGTTTTTATCTTATTTCAATGCAGTATGGTCTTGTGTTGTTCTTGTCTTTAACTGTTCTGTACTGTGTATGGTGTCCACCCACACTACCAAGAGTTGGTGAAAACGCACTTAGCTAACAAAATGTAACTTCCTTATGTAATTATTATTTATTTTTTTACCATGACAAATATGATTATTCATGTTTGAATCGTTCAGTGGGGTCTTTCTCTAACACAGTGGTTTCCAAGCTGTGGGGCGGACAGTATTTAACAGTTTGTGTTCGTTGTCTGGAAACTTATTTCCATCGGTCACAAAAGGCTAAATTAGCATGACACGACACGAGCTGAATTCACTGTAAACGGCTTGGGGAAAAAAGCTTGGTATACGCTCAGTGCTTCATTGATATTTCACAGAGATATGCTTGTTTTTGTGAGAAATCTTCGAAAAAGAACAATAATTTTGAATGAATATGAAAAGCGTATACTAAAATATGAAAATACTACGTCATGTCGTTATCATCTTAGCTCTATATTATTTTATATCCTGCGGATTGGAGAAGAAAGATGACTAGTTCAACAGTAAAGTGAGATGTCATGTCGCCTGTAGCCTTAATTCATGCACAGAATCCAGTCTAGCTGACACAATGCCATTTCCTGGCCTCTTTCTCTGGCCTCTATTGTTTCAGTCACACTCATTTTAGTCGTCCTCCAAGGGTAAAAACTCCAATAACCTTTTACAGGATTATTATAGAGACATGACGTTTGGACCATTGGTTTTCTTAGACAATTATCTACAGTTAACATATAAAAAATTGTGTTTTTGATTGGACACCCTATACACGTATTGTGTGTTTTGTGTGAACCCCAGGAAGAGTAGCTGTTTCATGTTTTGTATGGATCCCAGGAAGAGTAGCTGTTTCATGTTTTGTATGGATCCCAGGAAGAGTAGCTGTTTCATGTTTTGTGTGGACCCCAGGAAGAGTAGCTGTGTCATGTTTTGTATGGACCCCAGGAAGAGTAGCTGTGTCATGTTTTGTGTGGACCCTAGGAAGAGTAACTGTGTCATGTTTTGTATGGACCCTAGGAAGAGTAACTGTGTCATGTTTTGTGTGGATCCCAGGAAGAGTAGCTGTGTCATGTTTTGTATGGACCCTAGGAAGAGTAACTGTGTCATGTTTTGTGTGGACCCTAGGAAGAGTAGCTGTGTCATGTTTTGTATGGACCCCAGGAAGAGTAACTGTGTCATGTTTTGTGTGGATCCCAGGAAGAGTAACTGTGTCATGTTTTGTATGGACCCTAGGAAGAGTAACTGTGTCATGTTTTGTATGGACCCTAGGAAGAGTAACTGTGTCATGTTTTGTATGGACCCTAGGAAGAGTAACTGTGTCATGTTTTGTGTGGACCCTAGGAAGAGTAGCTGTGTCATGTTTTGTATGGACCCTAGGAAGAGTAGCTGTTTCATGTTTTGTGTGGACCCCAGGAAGAGTAGCTGTTTCATGTTTTGTGTGGACCCCAGGAAGAGTAGCTGTGTCATGTTTTGTATGGACCCCAGGAAGAGTAGCTGTGTCATGTTTTGTATGGACCCCAGGAAGAGTAGCTGTGTCATGTTTTGTATGGATCCCAGGAAGAGTAGCTGTTTCGTGTTTTGTGTGGATCCCAGGAAGAGTAGCTGTGTCGTGTTTTGTGTGGATCCCAGGAAGAGTAGCTGTGTCATGTTTTGTATGGACCGCAGGAAGAGTAGCTGTTTCATGTTTTGTATGGACCCCAGGAAGAGTAGCTGTGTCATGTTTTGTATGGACCCCAGGAAGAGTAGCTGTGTCATGTTTTGTATGGACCCCAGGAAGAGTAGCTGTGTCATGTTTTGTATGGACCCCAGGAAGAGTAGCTGTGTCATGTTTTGTGTGGACCCCAGGAAGAGTAGCTGTGTCATGTTTTGTGTGGACCCTAGGAAGAGTAACTGTGTCATGTTTTGTATGGACCCCAGGAAGAGTAGCTGTGTCATGTTTTGTATGGACCCCAGGAAGAGTAGCTGTGTCATGTTTTGTATGGACCCCAGGAAGAGTAGCTGTGTCATGTTTTGTATGGACCCCAGGAAGAGTAGCTGTGTCATGTTTTGTGTGGACCCCAGGAAGAGTAGCTGTGTCATGTTTTGTGTGGACCCTAGGAAGAGTAACTGTGTCATGTTTTGTATGGACCCCAGGAAGAGTAGCTGTTTCATGTTTTGTGTGGACCCTAGGAAGAGTAACTGTGTCATGTTTTGTATGGACCCCAGGAAGAATAGCTGTTTCATGTTTTGTGTGGACCCCAGGAAGAGTAGCTGTGTCATGTTTTGTATGGACCCCAGGAAGAGTAGCTGTTTCATGTTTTGTATGGACCCCAGGAAGAGTAGCTGTGTCATGTTTTGTATGGACCCCAGGAAGAGTAGCTGTGTCATGTTTTGTGTGGACCCCAGGAAGAGTAGCTGTTTCATGTGCAACAGCTAATAGGGATCATAACAAAATCCCCGGTTCCAAGACCACCTACTGCAGCCCATGGCTCTGGCTCCGTATTCATAAAGCACCTCAGGCCCAACACTGTTTAGCTGCAGTGGAAAACCAGCCAGGCCCAACCCTGCTTAGCTGCAGAGGAAAACCAGCCAGGCCCAACACTGTTTAGCTGCAGTGGAAAACCAGCCAGGCCAAACCCTGCTTAGCTGCAGTGGAAAACCAGCCAGGCCCAACCCTGCTTAGCTGCAGAGGAAAACCAGCCAGGCCAAACCCTGCTTAGCTGCAGTGGAAAACCAGCCAGGCCAAACCCTGCTTAGCTGTAGAGGAAACCCAGCCAGGCCAAACCCTGTTAGCTGCAGTGGAAAACCAGCCAGGCCCAACACTGTTTAGCTGCAGAGGAAAACCAGCCAGGCCAAACCCTGCTTAGCTGCAGTGGAAAACCAGCCAGGCCCAACACTGTTTAGCTGCAGAGGAAAACCAGCCAGGCCAAACCCAGCTTAGCTGCAGTGGAAAACCAGCCAGGCCCAACACTGTTTAGCTGCAGAGGAAAACCAGCCAGGCCAAACCCTGCTTAGCTGCAGAGGAAAACCAGCCAGGCCAAACCCTGCTTAGCTGCAGTGGAAAACCAGCCAGGCCCAACACTGTTTAGCTGCAGTGGAAAACCAGCCAGGCCCAACCCTGCTTAGCTGCAGAGGAAAACCAGCCAGGCCAAACCCTGCTTAGCTGCAGAGGAAAACCAGCCAGGCCAAACCCTGCTTAGCTGCAGTGGAAAATCAGCCAGGCCAAACCCTGCTTAGCTGCAGTGGAAAACCAGCCAGGCCCAACACTGTTTAGCTGCAGAGGAAAATCAGCCAGGCCAAACCCTGCTTAGCTGCAGTGGAAAACCAGCCAGGCCAAACCCTGCTTAGCTGCAGAGGAAAACCAGCCAGGCCCAACCCTGCTTAGCTGCAGAGGAAAACCAGCCAGGCCCAACCCTGTTTAGCTGCAGAGGAAAATCAGCCAGGCCCAACCCTGCTTAGCTGCAGAGGAAAATCAGCCAGGCCAAACCCTCCTTAGCTGCAGTGGAAAGCCAGCCAGGCCCAACGCTATTTAGCTGCAATGTAAAACCAGCCAGGCCCAACACTGTTTAGCTGCAGAGGAAAGACAGCAGAGTGATACAAGGTGGTTTGGTGGCTGGCTTCTCTATTTAAAGATACACTATGGAAGTTTAGTTGATGAAAACACACAAATCCTCAGTTTTAGGCTAACAATTTATGGGTGAAGGTAGGTGTGCCCTTTCTGGACAATATTTCTCTCCATAGAGTGGACTCATTTTGGCTCAAGAGGAGCACCCCCAGAGGCAGAAGCTTCATATAGCCTCTTAAATATTTCCCTCTCCCCCTCAGACACCAAACCTGCTGTGGAAGCAGAACCAGAACAAGAGAACGATGACTTCACTCTGCTCAAGTCCCTGGCTGAAGGTCAAAGGTCAAAAGAGACCAATGAGACGCCGGTCAGAGAGAGCCTGGAGAAGGAGCCTTACTTTCCAGACGAATCAGATTCCACCAAGAACCGCCGGCTAGTCGAAGACTATGACTCAACAAAGATGGAAAACGGCAAGTACCAAGGTATCTAGTTTAATCTGTTTATACTACAGCAAGTACCAATGTATCTAGTTTAGTCTGTTTATACTACAGCAAGTACCAAGGTATCTAAACTCAGCAAAAAAATACATGTCCTCTCACTGTCAAATGCATTTATAGCAAACTTAATATGTGTAAATATTTGTATGAACATAACAAGATTCAACAACTGAAAAGTTCCACAGACATGTGACTAACAGAAATTGAATAATGTGTCCCTGAACAAAGGGAGGTTCAAAATCAAAAGTAACAGTCAGTATCTGGTGTGGCCACCTGCTGCATTAAGTCCTGCAGTGCATCTCCTCCTCATGGACTGCACCAGATTTGCCAGTTCTTGCTGTGAGATGTTACCCCACTCTTCTACCAAGGCACCTGCAAGTTCCCGGACATTTCCTCATGGGAATGGCCCTAGCCCTCACCCTCCGATCCAACAGGTCCCAGACGTGCTCAATGGGATTGAGATCCGGGCTCTTCACTGGCCATGGCAGAACACTGACATTCCTGTCTTGCAGGAAATCACGCACAGAACGAGCAGTATGGCTGGTGGCATTGTCATGCTAGAGGGTCATGTCTGGATGAGCCTGCAGGAAGGTATCACATGAGGGAGGATGTCTTCCCTGTAACGCACAGTGTTGAGATTGCCTGCAATGACAACAAGCTCAGTCCAATGATGCTGTGACACACCTCCCCAGACCATAACGGACCATCCACCTCCAAATCGATCCCACTCCAGTTGTTGTTGCCATCCTGTACCTATTCCGCAGGTGTGATGTTCGGATGTACCGATCCTGTGCAGGTGTTGTTACACGTTGTCTGCATCTGCGAGGACAATTAGCTGTCCGTCCTGTCTCCCTGTAGCGCTATCTTGGGCGTGTCACAGTATAGACATTGCAATTTTTTGCCCTTACCACATCTGCAGTCCTCATCCCTCCTTGCAGCACGTTCATGCGATGAACAGGAACCCTGGGCATCTTTCTGTTGGTGTTTTTCAGAGTCAGTAGAAAGGCCTCATTTGTGTCCTAAGTGTTCATAACTGTGACCTTAATTGACTACCGTCTGTAAGCTGTTAGTGTCTTAACGACCATTCTAACAGGTGCATGTTCATTAATTGTTTAAGGATCATTGAACAAGCATGGGAAACAGCGTTTAAACCCTTTAAAATAAGATCTATGAAGTTATTTGGATTTTTAGGAATTATCTTTGATAGACAGGGTCCTGAAAAAGGGCAGTTTCTTTTTTTGCTGAGTTTAGTTTAGTCTGTTTATACTACAGCAAGTACCAAGGTATCTATTTTAGTCTGATTACAATAACGACCTCTTGGACAGACTAACCAGACAGAATGTTACAATAATGGCCTCATGGAAAGACTAACCAGACAGAATGTTACATTAATGGCCTCTTGGACCAACTCTTGGACAGACTAACCAGACAGAATGTTACAATAATGGCCTCATGGAAAGACTAACCAGACAGAATGTTACATTAATGGCCTCTTGGACCAACTCTTGGACAGACTAACCAGACAGAATGTTACAATAACGGCCTCTTGGACCAACTCTTGGACAGACTGTCTCTACTGTATATAACTATGGTTGACTTATAGAGCAAATCAGAATGTTTATAAACAAAGCTGTTCTGGTAGTTCCATGTAGACAAAGAGTCCCTGTCTTTGTTCCTGTCCTGTCCGGGCCTTTTGGCTCTGAGCCTGTGTGTCTGATAGGGGTGTCTGATCCCTCTAGGGAGGTCAGGTCTGAGGCCCTGCGCTGCTGTGAGAGAGAGAGAGAGAGAGAGAGAGAGGGGGGGGGGGGATTGTCTCTCCTCAGGCGGTCGGATGAGACAGTGGAAGTGCTAAGGCTAAGCTACAAGCCTTAAATCCTCTTCCTACATCCCTACAATATACTATAGACACTTAGTACATCACAAATGGCACCCTATCCTCTATATAGTGGACTACTAGTTAACCACTAGGGCACTATATAGGGAATAGTGTGCTATTTGGGACACAGCCCCTGTCTCTCACAGACCCGGTATTTCATCTCGACCTAGTTCCAGGGAAACAGTTAACTGCTGTATTAGACTTGGGGTCAAATGTCAGGTACCATAAAAAAGAAAAGGGTCTTGTTCAAATACATCTTGAATCCTTCCTTCTTCCCTTCCTTGACCTAATCACTGATCTAACATGGCTGGGCAGGTGAAAGCAAAGGCCCCAGTATATGGTTTCTATAAGGAAGGATTCATGTGAACTATTCAATCAGGTGGCTCCTCTTGATCCTCTCAGAGGAACTGATGGGCTGTGTCCCAAATGGCAACCTATTTCCTATGTAGTGCACTACTTTTGACCAGAGCCCTATGAGCCCTAGTCAAGAGTAGCGCACTATAAAGTGAATAGAGGCATTATGGTCTGACGCCAAGTCTCTCCTCTCAGGATCTGGGTCAAGGCTATATTCTTAGTGTATGAAAAACATCCCCATATGGTCGGAGGGAGTTATTCAGGAGAATAATTGATTGCTTTGTGTGACACGACACATTCAGTCTAACACCGCTCATATATGTTTCATTCTTTCAATATTTATGTGTGTCTGTGTGCGTGATTGTATGTGTGTTTGCATGACTGCCGATGTACTGTTCTGTACTGTACTGTACTCTACTGCACTGTACTGTACTCTACTACACTGTACTGCACTGTACTGTACTTTACTGCACTGTACTGTACTCTACTGTACTGTAATCAACTCTACTGTACTGTACTCTACTGTACTGTACTCTATTGCACTGTACTGCACTGTACTGTACTTTACTGCACTGTACTGTACTGTATTGTACTCAACTCTACTGTACTGTGCTCTATTGCACTGTACTGTACTGTACTGTACTCTACTGCACTGTACTGTACTCT
>NC_143027.1:81777500-81922500 GCF_057628025.1 Oncorhynchus mykiss
AAGCTGATTCTAGATTTAACTTTGGAGTTTACACTCTAGCCAGACACCTAGGTATTTATAGTTGTCCACATATTCTAAGAACTATCCCAAATGAACAGGACCCATTGCTGCTCAGTCAGCCCATGTTCCCCTTTACTGAAGCCATTTTCAAGTCATTTCCTGTTTCAGTCTTTTCCAGGCTGGAGTATAACAGCTGCATGGAGGATGATGTAATCACTGGGTTGTTCTAGTCAACAGAGCAGCAAGTAGAAGAATGCATCTAGGGCCTTGATGAAATCAAACTGTTTTGATAACATAATGATGCCATATCTCCTCAGGTGATTGTTGTGATGTCATGACAGAAATTGTATTGATTATTTATGAAGTCATTTTTGCATCAGCAGATGCCACACAGTGCTATACAGAAACCCAGCCTAAAACCCCAAACAACAAGCGATGTAGAAGCACGGTGACCTGGAAGAAACCTAGATAGGTTCCAGGCTCTGACTGATGGCCAGTCCTCGTCTGTGTTGGGTGGAGATTATAGGAGTACATGGCCAGAGTACATTGTACATTTAGATTGTAATTTACCTGAGATTATAAACTGGCACGGTCAAAACATATTCAATGGTGGTGAAGAAACTCCTGCAGGCTCTAGTTTTATCTTGATTATTGTCCAGTCATATGGTCGAGTGCTGAAGGAAAGACCTAGTTAAGCTGCAGCTGGCCCAGAACAGAGCGGCACGTCTTGCTCTTCATTGTAACCAGAGGGCTGATATAAATACTATGCTGATACTATGCTTAAGAGTTGAGAGACTCTGTTTATAAGAAACGTGTTGAAAATCCCAAATTGTTTGCATA
Source organism: Oncorhynchus mykiss (assembly GCF_057628025.1). Taxonomy (NCBI): domain Eukaryota; kingdom Metazoa; phylum Chordata; class Actinopteri; order Salmoniformes; family Salmonidae; genus Oncorhynchus; species Oncorhynchus mykiss. Next base: position 81,778,341 of record NC_143027.1, read on the forward strand.
GTCAACTTATCCCACCAGACATGCCACCAGGGGTCTTTTCACAGTCCCCATCCCATATTGCTCAAATAAACTGCAAACCTGGTTTGTTTAAAAAACAAAAACAAAGTGACACCTCAGGGCACAACACCTCTCCCGTATTTGACCTAGATAGTTTGTGTGCATTGATATGTTGGCCACATGTTCCTTTTTTAATGTACTTCTGTCCTTGAGCTGTTCTGGTCTATTTAATGTTCTGTATGATGTCATGTTTCGTGTGGACCCCAGGAAGAGTAGCTGCTGCTTTTACAACAGTTAATGGGGATCCTAATAAAATACCATGATGATGATGTCCTCAGGGGACTGTTGTGATGTATTATTCTGACAGTCAAATTGAGGTCATAAATCCTTAGTCATTGTTCAGTAAAGGCAGTCTGTACATAGCCACCACAAATATTAAACAATGGTCACATCCTAGTGTCAAATTTGAAGGTACAGCATAGTCATTTTCTATTGGCCCATAAATTAGAATCTGCAACGTAGTCCTTTTTGAATGGCCCTTAAACTTGGCCTGGTAATATTGTCCTGTTTGATTGGCCCTTAAATTTTGTCGTTGTAGGAGAGCCAACTCTGTTGTTCACTTGTGGGTGTCACTGGTTGCTTGGCAACAACAGTGAAAGCCTAACTGTTGTGATGACAGGTTCTAATAGTGTCCACCCTACATTATCTGCCTCCAAGGGAGAGATATGGAGGGAGAGAGAGGAACTGAGAGATGGTGAAAGGGACAGAGGGCAGGAGAAAAGAAACGAGAGAGGGAGGGGTCAGCACAGTAGTCCGTAGAAGACTAAACGAGAGAGGGAGGGGTCAGCACAGTAGTCTGTAGAAGACTAAACGAGAGTGGGGAGGGGTCAGCACAGCAGTCTGTAGAAGACTAAACAAGAGAGGGAGGGGTCAGCACAGTCTGTAAAAGACTAAACGAGAGAGGAGGGGTCAGCACAGTCTGTAGAAGACTAAACGAGAGAGGGAGGGGTCAGCATAGTAGTCTGTAGAAGACTAAATGAGAGAGGGAGGGGTCAGCACAGTAGTCTGTAGAACACTAAATGAGAGAGGGAGGGGTCAGCACAGTAGTCTGTAGAAGACTAAATGAGAGAGGGAGGGGTCAGCACAGTCTGTAGAAGACTAAACGAGAGAGGGAGGGGTCAGCACAGTAGTCTGTAGAACACTAGAAGTGACTTTTCCGGTTTGGATATCAGTTAGGGGTAAACCTCAGCGCTTGAACAAGACATGTTGATAAGACCAGGAAGGGAGGTGTGTGATAGGGGTAGAGAGAGGGGGGTAGTGATATGTTGCTGCAAAGTGTGTGATGGAGAAATGTGGTTTCATGATGTGACTGGTCTGTCCTTCCTCTTGCTTGATCAGCAAACTTTGCCTCGTCTGGTCTCCTCCCCTGTTTTGAAAAGACACACACACACACACACACAGACACACGTAACAAGAGAGTAGGACATAGAACTGTGTGTAGTATTCCTCTTGGCATTGATGGGTAGTCTGGCGTGAGTCAGGCAGGTTGGGGTCTGGCGTGAGTCAGGCAGGTTGGGCGGAGGGGAGATTTCAGACGAGACACTGACTGAATAGAAGAAATGCTTTGTCTCTTTGAACTGCTCTGATCTGGAGCGTGTGTGTGTGAGTTGTAAGCTTTTGAATGTGTGTTGAATGTGTTTCCCAGTCACTAGCCTCCATGAGTCAGTCAGGTGTCATCTCTCTATCCTAACCAACAGCTGGAAAACTCATGAATAGATGACCCCCCCCCCCCCCCCCCCCCCCTGGTTCCTCCTGGTAGTTTGTGACAAGGGGAGGTCAGTCGAGTCCGAAGGATTCCTGTGTTGCAGCAAAGCATGTAATGGGCTATTTCGCTTCCTCCCCTCCCTCCCTCTCTCTTTCTCTCTCTCTCTCTTCTCTCCCCCCCCCCCCCTCTTCCCCCCCCCCCCCCCCCGGGCCCGAAGACATGGACGTTGATTAAGGGAGCCCTCCACATCTCTGATTCAGAGGGGTTGGGTTAAATGCGGAAGACACATTTCAGCTGAATACATTCAGTTGTACAAATGACTAGGTATCCCCCTTTCGTTTTGCTCTCTCGTTCCATCTCGCTTTCTCTCTCTCGCATTCACTCTGGTGAATCACTGTGTAATTACTACAGGAACCTGGGATAAAGGCCCACTGTGTGGGGCCATCCAAGTGGAAGAGATTGGGTTACTCACTGTAAAATTATTTGCACATAATTGAATAATATTCTCCTCCAGTTTCCCATCAAAATACAAAGAGAACAGACAGCTGGGAGGAAGAGGAGAGAGTGAATAGAGATGTTTCTAGACCTCCACAACATTGTTCTCTAACTAGATAAGGAGCACCATGGATTTGCCTTTTCCTCCCATCTCAGCCCTCTATAAACATACCTGTCCACACAGACACACGCCTACGCAGACTTGACATTGTGCAGAAAGGAACTGGTCATTCAGATCAGTGATTTCATTAAGATAGAATTGTGCCACCCCTTGTCTCCTAAGTCCACAGCCTGATCAAATCATACGGATGGAAGGATGGATCTTCGAAGTGTTGGAACTGAGCCTGTAGCCTGATCGGATCAAAGGAAAACATTAATTAAAGCAAGAAGGGAAGAAAGGATGCACGTTTGAAGTATTGGAATGGCACCGGCGGCCTGCTCTGCTCATAGTGGCTATCATCCTGCTTGTGTTTGGAAACAGGCTGCGAGGCAGAATGTGTGTGTTTGTGGTCTGCTGCTCTGGGAGAAACACTCTGGTGTAAAGTTTCCCCTACGTACAGTTCTAGAATCATCTTCAATTCTCCCAATCCTAATATTACCATTAGTGGGGAAAATGCTAAACTGTCCCAGGATCAGTGTCTAGGGGCAACTTAATCCTGGGAGAGAGGAAGGATATAGGGAGTATGCTCTAGGGATTCTCCATAGCCACAGCAGCTAGCGCTACAGACTGTACCTGTCACCTGACTCAAATGGGGGAGGTACTAGTAACTTTCTTCCAGCAAGGTTCCAGCATCTTTGTTGGATGCGTAGCCAGGCCTGCACAATGCAGCTCTGCTCGGCACAGCTTTAGTATTGTGGTGTGAAAACGGTATTAAAGGGGACTGGCTAGGCTAACAGCTAGCGGTGCCATAGTGTCCAGTAGAGTCCAGTCCCCCTGCTCTCACACTTCCTGGTAGTGTACATCAGGAAGCTTCCCACAGCACAGAGGTCAGGGGTCAATCCAATAGGAAGAGACTGCTACCTGACGACTGTCTCCTCAGGAAGACATACAGATTGTGGAGAAACACTGACTGTTTTCGGTACAGTGGAGGCTGGTGGAAGAAGACATTGAAAGACCATTTAATTGTAATGAATGAACGATTTGTTTAATACCGTTCTATGTAATCTATTCCAGACATTACAATGAGTCTGATTTAAAGTGACACCAGCCTCCACTGTTGCAGTCGTACCCTGTTGAAGACCGAGAGAAGACATGCTAGATAAAATAGTTCTAGTATCTAATAATAGGCTAGCCTCCAATGTTATCTCTCTGCATTCCTGACAACACTGCCATATTTCAGGTTGTCATTTTATCTCTGGAAATTTGCTTGTGTGTCATGTTCACAACTTTGACATTTCTTCTGGCATCTCTCCTGCGTGCGGAATTCAATTGTCATTGACATTCTGCAGTCCCATTCATAGGTGTGTGTTTGCTCTGGTCTGGCCCCTGTGCCTCTCTGATAAAATACCCATTAGTATGGCACCTTTATGAAGCCTTTCACTGTGGAGCAGTGAAAGGAGGAGTTGTTCCCCTCTGCCCACCACAGCCCCGTTACCTGTGGCCTGGCCACACTGGGCCTGTGTTGGGAGACCCAGAGTCATGACTTACTGGGAGGGAGGAGTTGTTTCAGCTGGAGGGTTTGGGTTTGTTGGCCTGTGTACTGCAAATCGTGTGTGTGTGTGTGCGCCTAATACAGGATGTGTGCCAAAAGTGGGAGTGTACCTTCAGTAAAGGGTTCCTACACACTGAACAAGGCTGCAAAGCTGAAATGTTTGTGTTCTGTAACCCTGATGCAGTGAAAACAATACAAACCATAATAATAGAGTTAAGGGAGCTTCATACTACATTTTTTTGACCATCACACCTTTTTGCTTATCTGAATTCACCTGTTTTATGTACCAACCAAACTTCTGGGAGAGTGCCAGGGTCCCCTTTTTGAAAAGGGACGTACAGAAAAAGTGTTTTCCTTCCTTCAAAGCTGATTTTTGACAAACTCACTTTGTCCTCCAACTGTGAAATGGCTTCTACCCAAGAATAGACTGGGCTTTCACAGCAGAGAACACACACTGCTATGGGTACTGGGACGTTACTAGAATGGTGACCTACTGGGAGGCATGGAACTAGAGGGTTACTGGGACGGTTACTGGGAGGCATGGAACTACTGGGAGGGTTACTGGGAAGCAGTTGGTATCCAGGCCCTCTGGTTCTTCAGTGGACTAGCACGATCACGTACACTCTGTAACGGGGGCCGAGCACCGTCGCGTACACGCTGTAACGGGGGCCGAGCACCGTCGCGTACACGCTGTTGATAGTTTAAAAGTGGAGTTCTCTCATCTCTTCTGTACCCAGAACTGCAGAATTGCAGGTTCCTCAGTGGCTTAGCACGACACAAACACACTGTAAGAATGTGTCTTCAGGTCTGACATCAGGGGATTTACATGCCAAGAGGAATGCTGAGAATTTTTAGGTGTGGTTTGTTAGAGGTGAGAGTACTCTGCTGTACTACGTACTGGACTGGATGTAATCTGCTCCCCTAGTTGACATCTACAGTGGGAAGCAAAAGTATGTGAACCCTTTGGAATTACCTGGTTTTCTGCATAAATTGGTCATCAAATTTGATCTGCTCTTCATCTAAGTCACAACAATAGACACTGTGCTTAAACTAACACACAAATGATTGTATTTTTCTTGTCTATTGAATACACATTTTAAACATTAAAAGGGTAGGTTGGAAAAAGTATGTGAACGCCCTAGGCTAATGTTTTCTCCAAAAGCTAATTGGAGTCAGGAGTCAGCTAACCTGGAGTCTAATCAATGAGATTGGAGATGTTTGTTAGAGCTGCCTTGCCCTGTTAAAAAAAACTCACAAAATTGGAGTTTGCTATTCACAAGAAGCATTGCCTGATGTGAACCATGCCTCGAACAAAAGAGATCTCAGAAGCCCTAAGTTTAAGAATTGTTGACTTGCATAAAGCTGGAAAGGGTTACAAAAGTATCTCTAAAAGCCTTGCTGTTCATCAGTCCACGATAAGACAAATTGTCTAGAAATGGACAAAGTTCAGCACTGTTGCTACTCTCCCTAGGAGTGGCCGTCCTGCAATGATGACTGCAAGAGCACAGCGCAGAATGCTCAATGAGGTTAAGAAGAATCCTAGTGTCAGCTAAAGACTTACAGAAATCTCTGGAACATGCTAACATATCTCTGTTGACGAGTCTACGATACGTCAAACACTAAACAAGAAGGGTGTTCATGGGAGGACACCACGGAAGAAGCCACTGTTGTCCCCCCCAAAAAGCATTGCTGCACGTCTGAAGTTTGCAAAGTGCACCTGGATCTTCCACAGCACTTCTGGCAAAATATTCAGTGGACAGATGAAACTACAGTTGAGTTGTTTGGAAGGAAAACACAATATTGTGTGGAGAAAAAAAGGCACAGCACACCAACATCAAAATCTCATCCCAACTGTAAAGTATGGTGGAGGGAGCATCATGGTTTGGGGCTGCCTCAGGGCCTGGACAGCTTGCTATCATCGGAAAAAATGAATTCCCAAGTTTATCAAGACATTTTGCAGGAGAATGTAAGGCTATCTGTCCGCCAATTGAAGCTCAACAGAAGTTGGGTGATGCAACAGGACAACGACCCAAAAGACAGAAGTAAATCAACAGAATGGCTACAACAGAAGAAAATACGCCTTCTGGAGTGACCCAGTCAGACCTCAACCTGATATTAAAATGCTGTGTCATGACCTCGAGCGGTTCACACCAGACATCCCAAGAATATTGCTGAACTGAAACCGTTTTGTAAAGAGGAATGGTCCACAATTTCTCCTGACTGTTATGCAGGTCTGATCTACAGAAAAGGTTTGAGGTTATTACTGCCAAAGGAGGGTCAACCAGTTATTAAATCCAAGGGTTCACACAGTTTTTCTTGCCGCTGTAACTGAGGTTCAGTTGGTATGAGTCTGGCACTGCCAATGTCATGGGTTCAATTCCTGCAGGGATTACATATTAGTGTTAGTACACAGATTTAATATACATTTCTGCAATCCCTGTGTGACTGGATGAAATCGACTGCTAAGTGGCATCTTCTCTATGGTGATATGAACACATGATTTGATGATATACTGTGTATTGGTTCAAATGTAGTGTACTAAACACACTGTTAGTTTTCTAACAGTAACAGAACTGATACTTTCAGCTCCTAGGAAATGAAATGCTACACTGGTAACTAGAGGCAACAGGAGAGAAGAATAGTCCTCTCAGAGATTTACAAACTCTGGAGGGGTGAGGAGTTGAATGTCACTGGGTTTAGGGTGTGTGTGTGTGTACTGCATGTTTCGGGGCTTTAAGCTGACCTTTTTTACAAGGCGCCTGTGTGCTCCTAAGTTGAATAATGTAGGCGCACACACAAATGTAGGAGCACAATGAAAATGAGGTAGTAAACTAGAATCCTTAATTTTCTGTGTACTGTTGGTGTGTTTCTGAAGGCACTCGATTCTGTGTATCATGCAGCTCAGGTTTATTACCAACCAAAAGCACCTGACTCACCGCTGTGATCTCTATAGTGAAGTTGGCTGGTCTTCACACTGCTGTGATGTTGGCTGGTCTTCACACTGCTGTGATCTCTATAGTGATGTTGGCTGGTCTTCACACTGCTGTGATCTCTATAGTGATGTTGGCTGGTCTTCACACCGCTGTGATCTCTATAGTGATGTTGGCTGGTCTTCACACTGCTGTGATCTCTATAGTGATGTTGGCTGGTCTTCACACCGCTGTGATCTCTATAGTGATGTTGGCTGGTCTTCACACCGCTGTGATCTCTATAGTGATGTTGGCTGGTCTTCACACTGCTGTGATCTCTATAGTGATGTTGGCTGGTCTTCACACTGCTGTGATCTCTATAGTGAAGTTGGCTGGTCTTCACACTGCTGTGATCTCTATAGTGATGTTGGCTGGTCTTCACACTGCTGTGATCTCTATAGTGAAGTTGGCTGGTCTTCACACTCCTGTGATCTCTATAGTGATGTTGGCTGGTCTTCACACTGCTGTGATCTCTATAGTGATGTTGGCTGGTCTTCACACTGCTGTGATCTCTATAGTGATGTTGGCTGGTCTTCACACCGCTGTGATCTCTATAGTGATGTTGGCTGGTCTTCACACTGCTGTGATCTCTATAGTGAAGTTGGCTGGTCTTCACACTGCTGTGATCTCTATAGTGATGTTGGCTGGTCTTCACACTGCTGTGATCTCTATAGTGATGTTGGCTGGTCTTCACACTGCTGTGATCTCTATAGTGATGTTGGCTGGTCTTCACACTGCTGTGATCTCTATAGTGAAGTTGGCTGGTCTTCACACTGCTGTGATCTCTATAGTGAAGTTGGCTGGTCTTCACACTGTGATCTCTATAGTGAAGTTGGCTGGTCTTCACACTGCTGTGATCTCTATAGTGAAGTTGACTGGTCTTCACACTGCTGTGATCTCTAGTGATGTTGGCTGGTCTTCACACTGCTGTGATCTCTATAGTGATGTTGGCTGGTCTTCACACTGCTGTGATCTCTATAGTGATGTTGGCTGGTCTTCACACTGCTGTGATCTCTATAGTGATGTTGGCTGGTCTTCACACTGCTGTGATCTCTATAGTGATGTTGGCTGGTCTTCACACTGCTGTGATCTCTATAGTGAAGTTGGCTGGTCTTCATTGACTCAGGCTTAAACATTGCCATACTATCTGTAAGTGGCAGTTTTCCCAAAAATGGCCTTTCTCTGTTCTTCTTTGACAAGGTCAGAAAGGTCTCACTCCTTCTTACTTTTAACGGTTACTAAAATCCAGAATGGATCATGGAAAAGGTGTTTTAGCTACTCCGCTCTGTGGTCTTGGAATCATCTCCAGACTAGCTTGAAACCCGGCATCTTGTTTCCTTGGAGTTTAAATGTTTGGTTGACTTACATGTTACTGAGACATGATAGTCATTAGGACTTTACGTGGTTTTACTTAGGTTTTTATCATATCTGTGACGCATGTATGGTTCTGGAATTCTAATAAATGTGGGTTTACGTTAAAAAAAAATGTCTAAGTTGTTAGGTTGACTATTTGTTCCAAACATTGTTCCTTTCTGCTGCCATCCTGGATGGACCAGGTCTCTTGAAAAATATTTTTTTTTCGTAATGAGACGAACCTGGATAAATCAAGGTTAAATAAAAGCTCTTTGTCCTCCAGGTGGATGGAGGCGTGTCTGGACGAGGAGCTCCCGCCCACCACAGAGCTGGAGGAAGGGCTTAGGAACGGGGTGTACCTGGCCAAACTCGGCAACTTCTTCGCCCCACAAACCGTTTCCATCAAGAAAATCTACGACCGCGAGCAGACCCGCTACAAGGTGAGGACCGAGGAAATGCACTGTAACACACACACACACACACACACACACACACACACACACACACACACACACACACACACACACACACACACACACACACAGGCTCCAGACAAGTGCAGGTTAAAGGGACAAAGATGTTCTTATATTCATTCAGTTACCAGAGGAGACAAACTCACACCGGACTATCCATCAAGGTGTAAGGGCAAGTTGCACCTAGACACTGATCTGGGGTCAGTTTAGCATTTTTCAACAATAATAGTCAAGGTTATGATTGGGGGAGGTGACGCTGATCCTAGATCTGTTTCTAGGGAAAACTTCACCCCGCAGCACCTATCAATGCCCCGAGGAACAGACATGCATCAATGGTCCTATTCTATCAACACAGTTTGACTTAAGTTAAATAACCAAAAACAGACATTGTTATTACACTGCAAGAATGCGCCCAAGAAATTCCCCATCTCCAGTCTTACCTTGGAAATGTTTTAGTTGAATAGGACCCCAGGTTACTGTGACTCACTGTCTGAGTCAGGCTTGATTTACTCCATGGGGAAGGAATGAATCATGTGTGTGTTACTATAACTGTAATTGTTTGTTTATGTGTGTGTCACATTGTAACTCACTATGTTTTGTGTTTCATTCCTGCAGGCCACTGGGCTTCATTTTAGACATACAGACAATGTCATCCAGTGGCTAAACGCCATGACAGAGAAGGGCCTGCCAAAGGTGAGTGATGGGCTCACACACACACACACACACACACACACACACACACAGACATGGCAGTCACTGTATTCTCAATACCAGAGAAGGGTATTTTCCCCGTACCACTCCTGTGTAACAAGCCGGGGGTTGACAGGATCCCACTCCCAGACTGCTGAACTCTCAGATCTGGGTCACGTTCAATAGGAACAAACGGAAGAATGTTTTGAAACATTCTTATTGGACAAGTCCAGGTAATATGTAATTTCCTAGCGTTTTAGCATGTTTCGTGCCTAATGAAGATGTCCATCTGTCCGCAGATATTCTATCCAGAGACTACAGACATCTATGATAGGAAGAACATGCCGCGCTGCATCTACTGCATACATGCTCTCAGGTACACACACACACACACACACACACACACGATGAATTTAAATTTGTATAGATTTTCTGAATACTCTAGGAAAACCTTTCATCACAAATCAGAGATGGCAGTGGTTCAAACTGTAGAACCCAGTTCCTACATCTGAATATCAAAATGTATTTTATCAAACAACTATGTTCCATTTTATCTCTGGGACCCTCAGGATGACAGATCAGAGATGGCAGTGGTTCAAACTGTAGAACCCAGTTCCTACATCTGAATATCAAAATGTATTTTATCAAACAACTATGTTCCATTTTATCTCTGGGACCCTCAGGATGACAGATCAGAGATGGCAGTGGTTCAAACTGTAGAACCCAGTTCCTACATCTGAATATCAAAATGTATTTTATCAAACAAAACTATGTTCCATTTTATCTCTGGGACCCTCAGGATGACAGATCAGAGATGGCAGTGGTTCAAACTGTAGAACCCAGTTCCTACATCTGAATATCAAAATGTATTTTATCAAACAAAACTATGTTCCATTTTATCTCTGGGACCCTCAGGATGACAGATCAGAGATGGCAGTGGTTCAAACTGTAGAACCCAGTTCCTACATCTGAATATCAAAATGTATTTTATCAAACAACTATGTTCCATTTTATCTCTGGGACCCTCAGGATGACAGATCAGAGCAAGATTACTGAGTGCATGTTATTTACCTTCAGAGATGAATGTATCAAACCAGTTGATAAGTGATCAGTTTGTTGTGCTCTCAAACCATATCATGCTATTTCTTTCACTATAATAGCTACTGTAAATTGGACAGTGCAGTTAGATTAACACGAATTTAAGCTTTCTGTCCGTGTAAGACATATCTATGTCCTGGAAATGTTGCTGTTACTAATAATGTAATTCTAGTCATATTAGCGCCCTTTAGCAACAACCGTCCCGGTATAGGGACACCGATCCCATAGATCCTTAAGAGGTTTAAAATTATATTAAACCCTGATCTGCCTCTCACAGTGCTACCTGAACTCTCACAGAAAAGTCACAATAGACAAATTGTCTATCGTAATATTTTATCTCAGTGAAAAATGTTCAACATTTTCTGCTTCGCTCTGTCCTACTCAATACTGCCTGTATGTGAAGTTGAAAACGTAGACTGGATTTGTGCATGTTTACTCTCAGAACTAGGTTTTTGGAAACCTGACACGTTTATGAGGTGAATGGTACGATTTTGGACTGGTGAGGTATTCAGCACCAAGAAGAAACTCCCAACCGCCTCAGCCTTGCGATAGCAGTTCATGTCCCAAATGGCACCCGGTTCCCTATAAAGTGCACTACTTTTCACCAGAGCCCTATTGGCCCTGGTCAGAAGTAGTGTACTAAATAGGGAATAGGGGGCCATTTGGGACACAATAAGTCTGTGTTAATAGAACATTCCAGCTGCATGTAAAATGGATGCTGAGCATGTTCCGTCCAGAGGCTGTACATCTACTGATCCATGTCCCAGATTGCACCGTATTTCCTTTGTAGTGCACAATAGAGGGAACAGGGTGCAATTTGGGAAGGGTCCTTGGCCTTTTAGAGTCAGGAAGTCAACACTACAGGACTGGGTGGCAGAGGGGGGTAGGAGGTGTGTGTGTGTGTGTGTAACCCCCAGCTCCAGTCCACACTAGATGAATGGCTGTTGACTACAATGCCTTCTGGCCCCCTCCCCTGGTGCCGAACACATGCCAGAACACAGCTCCAACAGCATGTTTATCTCTTTCTCTTTCCCCCACACAGTTTGTACCTGTTCAAGCTGGGTCTAGCCCCTCAGATCCAAGACCTGTATGGCAAGGTGGACTTCACAGGTGAGTGTGTCCCAATACCACAGTGTTCAATTTTCTTTCACTCAACTCATTCACTGTCATTGTTAATTTTTTTGTTTTAAAGTCAAACAGTTAACACGACTAACATAACATATGATGTTAAACATGATATGTGGTCCTCTGTGGTTCAGTTGCAAGCCAAGGTTGTGGGTTCAACTCCCGCAGGGATCCCAGACACATACTAAACATGGATACATGTACTGTTAGTGACTTTAGATAAAGTGTCTTCTAAGTGACACACAGGCATAGTGGTGGCTCCAGTCCTAAATTACAGTTCCACAGGGAAGGGGTTTTACCAGGCTGCTAGCAACAATGTGAAAGTCATTAGTGATAGATGGTGTTTCCTGTTGCTGCTTTGTTCTGCTCTGTCTGCCAAACGCCTGACCAGGGGGTATGTGTATTACTCTCAGGCCAGGAACAATCACCGTCTCCTGTCTGTTTAGCCTCTAATATACAGTTAGCCTACTATTTACAGTATGAAGGGTACTTATGTCCATTATGTACAGCGTTTGGCTCCAACCTAGCACTAAAAAGTCTGATTCTACGAATCGCATACTCATCAAGAGATAATTAGTTGAATCTCTCTAGTCTGTCTATAATCTACAGTTTGAAGGGTACTGTACTTTAGCCAGTGTGGTCCAGTATGTGTAGGGTGTGGTTCCAACCCAGCACTAAAGAAATCTGATTCTAATCCGGTACTAATGACCTAATCAGATAGGACATTGAATCATGCATTTGGGCGCAGAGCTGGAACAATAACCTACACACTATCTAGTTTTCCAGGACCAGAGTTGGTTGTCACTACCTTGCCCATTACCTTCACCAAGCTCTCTCTCAGCCTCTAGCTCCTCTCTCTCCAGTCTCTACCCTCAGTCTTAGCCATGCTCCTCTCTCTCCAGTCTCTAGCCTCAGTCTTAGCCATGCTCCTCTCTCTCCAGACTATACCCTCAGTCTTAGCCATGCTCCTCTCTCTCCAGTCTCTAGCCTCAGTCTTAGCCATGCTCCTCTCTCTCCAGACTATACCCTCAGTCTTAGCCATGCTCCTCTCTCTCCAGACTATACCCTCAGTCTTAGCCATGCTCTCTGTCCAGCCTCAGTCTTAGCCATGCTCTCTGTCCAGTCTCAGTCTTAGCCAAGCTATGCAGAGACACCTACAGCTCAGGGAACACCCACTCCCTAGTGCCTGATACCATTTCCCTCCAAGTGCAAGAAATACACTCCCCTTTTGTACCATGATTGTTTACAGAACAACCCCTGCCCTCTCTCAGTACTCCCACCAAACAACTGTTGATAGACCTAATGCCTAACCAACTCTTTCTCCCTCCCCTCCTTTATACCTCACTCTTCCCCTCCTTTCCACCACTCAGAGGAGGAGATTAACAACATGAAGAGTGAACTGGAGAAGTACGGAATCCAGATGCCTGCCTTCAGCAAGATTGGTGGCATCCTGGCCAATGAGCTGTCAGTGGATGAGGCTGCGTGTAAGCATCTATCAGATATCACAGAGGGGCGGGTCTAACTGCCTGTTTGGTTGAGTTCAACACTTTATAACAAATTGAAAATGATGGTATAATATTACGTAACTTCTTTCCTTTTAAATCCATTTCTAAAAATATTCCACATTTCTGGTAATGAACTCCTCTCCTCCAGTGCATGCAGCAGTGATAGCCATCAATGAGGCCATAGACCAGGGGGTTCCCGAGGGCACCATGGCTGCCATGCAGAACCCCAACGCCATGCTGCTTCAGATGAACACCTGCTCTGCCCAGCACTACCAGGACATGCTGCACAGTGCCAAGGCTGAGAAGGTGGCCAACTCACGCAAACGGGTATGAGAGCTTGCTGTAAATACGGGGATAGAGAATGAGTGGCAGGGTTGGGGAGTCAATTCCATTTAAATTCTATCAATTCAGAAAGTAAACCGAAAGTCAAATTCCAATTGTTTTCAGTAATTCAGTTGACTGTCTGAATTGATTGAATTGGAATCCACTTTTTGACTTGACTGATTTGAATTGGAATCCACCCCAATATTGGCTGCTGTAGTAGTAGTGTTTTCTTTTAAAAGTGTATTTGGCTTTCTCCAGCTGTATAGTTCCTGTAAAGCGGTGACCCTCAATATTTCTCCTGGCGAGCTGGACTACAGTAGTGTTTTGGCCTCCGCTAAGTGCTATTTTAAATAATCATCTGATGGTCAACACCCTGATTAGCTGAATCAGCTGTTTCACTGCTGAGCTAGGACAAAAACCTGCAATACATTGTTTTTCATTGAGCAGACTTCAGGATCACTGGTTTAAATGTACAATGTTGACGTCACAAATCCATGCTTCCATGTGCAACAGAACTAAAATATATGTATCTTGATGAGCAAGTTCAGATGGTACCTCCCGGTTTCGGAGTGTTTTGTTCCGTTTCATGCCTATTGAACACTACCCTGATGTTGCTCCTGTTGCGCTGTCCCTCCTACTGTAGCTGGGGGAGAACTCTGGCGCAGAGAGAGATGTCTATGAAGAGCTCCTCACACAGGCTGAGATCCAGGGCAACGTCAACAAGGTCAACTGTGAGTAACACACACACACACACACCATTTTGTATGTTGGTGAATCCACATGAGAATGCAGACATGTTTTTAAATGTTTATTAAGTTTGTAGTCAACAGACTCACAGATCTAACATCCCTGCATTGTTCGTTTTTTGATTCACTGAAGTGAGTTTTGCTTCTAGCTGATCTGGGGTCAGTTTTAAAACCTGATCCTAGATTTGTACCTAGAGGAAATTTCATCTCAGAGGGTTCTAATAGGTTTTTCTAACGCTTTCCTCCCCCATCAGTGACCAGTTCCCTGAGTGCAGCCGAGCAGGCCCTGCTGAGTGGTGATGAAGACCGGCTGTATGAGGCACTTCGCTCCCAGGCTTTGGGCCTACACCGCCTGCAGGCCCAGAACAAGGGCTGGTACCTCAAACAGCTGATGGCTGCCCGCGAGGACAAAGAACAGGTACAGTAGGTGGAATTATTCCAGGTTATTTGTGATTCATCCCACGTTGGGATATCTGGAAGACTATTGCTTACAGCGGGGTTGTGTTCATTAGGGCAATAGACATTTGACAATGTTTTGAAACAGAAAATTAAAAAAATGTCTGCTATTGGACAAGGTAGTCACTCCCTGTTTGTCCGTTTTCTTCCTTTTGGTGCTTAATGAGCACGACCCTGGTTGATTTTCTATGTGATGTTGATCACCTCCCCCATATCTTAGATGTGAGCTTGTTCACAGGTTTACACTGTTGAAAATTAAACTGAATATTCCACAACCCTGTTTAGAGTAGTTCCTTTCTTTGTCTTTCCCAGAATTCTCCAGGGGAGGTGCTGACTAAAGATGAGTTGCAAACTGGAGTAGATGCAGCCAATGGGATTGCAGCAGGCTACCAGAAAAGTAAGCAGCGGTCACTGCTTGGTCTGGGGTGAGGTGTACCCTAGGTACACATCTAGGATGTGCTTCTCTCGCCCAATCCTAACCTTAAAGGTCCAATGCAGACGCTTTTATCTCCAAAATCATTTCTTAGTTGGGTAATAAATGAAGTGCCTTGCTGTTCTATTAAAATGGTCAAAAATAAACAAAAATAGCTTCTAAGCAAAGAGCCATTTCTCAAGCAAGAATTGAGACTGTCTGGGAGTGGTCTGAGTGGAGAGGGGAAAACTGAAAACTAGCTGTTATTGTCGAAGAGGTTTGGAACATAATAATATTCACAGTATTATTCATAATATTCACAGTATTATTCATAATATTCACATATTATTCCAACCTCATTTGTATATCTATCTATCTCAGAGTACCATTCAAAAGACACCTACTCATTCAAGGATTTTTCCTTATTTTTTTTTACTATTTTCTGCATTGTAGAATAATAGTGAAGACATCAACACTATGAATAACACATATGGAATCATGTAGTCACCAAAAAAGTGTTAAACAAATATTTGAGATTCTTCAAAGTAGCCACCCTTTGCCTTGATTACTGCTTTGCACACACTTGGTATTCTCTCAACCAGCTTCACCTAGAATGCTTTTTCCAACAGTCTTGAAGGAGTTCCCACATATGCTGAGCACTTGTTGGCTGCTTTTCTTTCAATCTGCGGTCCAACTCATCCCAAACCATCTCAATTGGGTTGAGGTTCGGTGGTTGGAGGCACAGTCATCTGATGTAGCACTCCGTCGCTCTCCTTCTTGGTCAAATAGCCCTTACAAAGCCTGGAGGTGTGTTGGGTCATTTGTCCTGTTGAAAAACAAATGATAGTCCCACAAAGCATGAAACGGATGGGATGGCGTATTGCTGCAGAATGCTGTGGTAGACATGCTGGTTAAGTGTGCCTTGAATTCTAAATAAATCACAGACAGTGTCACCAGAAAAGCACCTCCACACCACCACTCCTCCATGCTTCACGTGGGAACCACACATGCGGAGATCATCCGTTCACCTACTATGTGTCTCACAAAGACATGGCGGTTGGAACCAAAAATCTCAAACCTGGACTCATCAGACCAAAGGACAGATTTCCAACGGTCTAATATCCATTGTTCGTGTTTCTTGGCCCAAGCAAGTCTCTTCTTATTATTGGTGTCCTTTAGTAGTGGTTTCTTTGCAGAAATTCGACCATGAAGGCCTGATTCACGCAGTCTCCTCTGAACAGTAGATGTTGAGATGTGTCTGTTACTTGAACTCGGGGAAGCATTGATCTTGGATGCAATTTCTGAGGCTGGTAACTCTAATGAATTTATCCTCTGCAGCTGAGGTACCTCTGGGTCTTCCTTTCCTGTGGCAGTCCTATCTTCTGTATACCCCCCACACCTTGTCACAACACAACTGATTGGCTCAAACACATTAAGAAAGAAAGCAATTCCACAAATGAACTTTTAACAAGGCACAACTGTTAATTGAAATGCATTCCAGTTGACTACCTCATGAAGCTGGTTGAGAGAATGCCAAGACTGCAAAGCTGTCTTCAAGGCAAAGGGGGGCTACTTTGAAGAATCTGAAATATAAAATATGTTTTGATTTAACACTTTTTGGTTACAACATGCTTCCATATGTGTAATTTCATAGTTTTGATGTCTTCACTGTTATTCTGCACTGTAGAAACTAGTACAAATAAAGAAAAACCCTTGAATGAGTAGGTGTCAACTTTTGACTGGTACTGTGTGTAAGAAAATAAAAAAAAAATATTTTTACATACAGTACCAGTCAAAAGTTTGGACCCACCCACTCATTCAAGGGTTTTAATTTATTAGAACTTTTATATTCATAAATAAGTGTCTTCAGACCCCTTCACTTTGTCCACATTTTGTTACGACAGACGTTTTCTAAAATGTATGATTTTTATTTAATTTAATCCATCTACACACAATACCCCATAATGACAGAATGTAAAAACAGTTTTTTTTAGAAATGTTTGTAAATGTATTAAAAATAAACATACCTTATTTACATAAGTATTTAGACCCTTTGCTATGAGACTTGAAATTGAGCTCGGGTGCATCCTGTTTCCATTGATCATCCTTGATGTTTCTACAACTTGATTGGAGTCCACCTGCGGTACATTTTATTGATGGGACATGATTTGGAAAGGGACACAGCTGTCTACATAAGGTCCCACAGATGACAGTGCATGTCAATGCAAAAACCAAGCCATGAGGTCGAAGGAATTTTCCGTAGAGCTCTGAGACAGGATTGTGTCAAAGCACAGGATCTGGGTAAGGGTACCAAAACAACTCTGCAACATTTTGAAGGTCCACAAGAACACAGTGGCCTCCATCATTCTTAAATGGAAGAAGTTTGGAACCACCAAGACTCTTCTTAGAGCTGGCTGCCTGGCCAAACTGATCAATCAGGGGAGAAGGGCTTTGGTCAGGGAGGTGACCAAGAACCCGATGGTCACTCTGACAGAGCTCCAGAGTTCCTCTGTGGAAATGGGAGTCCATCTGGAAGGTTCTCCTATCTCTGCAGCACTTTACCAATCAGGCCTTTATGGTAGAGTGGCCAGACGGAAGCCACTCCTCAGTAAAAGGCAGATGACAGCCTGCTTGGAGCCTGCCAAAAGGCACCTAAAGGACTCTTGGACCATGAGAAACACAATTCTGGGGTCTGATGAAACCAAGATTGAACTCTTTGGGCTAAATGCCAAGCATCACGTCTGGCGGAAACTTTGCACCATCCCTACGGTAAAGCATGGTGATGGCAGCATCAAGCTGTTGGGATGTTTTTCAGCGGCAGTAATTGGGAGACTAGTCAGGATCGAGGGAAAGATGAATGGAGCAAAGTACAGAGATCCTTGATGAAATTCTTCTCCAGAGTGCTCAGGACCTGACTGGGGAGAAGGCTCACCTTCCAACAAGACAATGACCCTCAGCACCCAGCCAAGACAACGCAGGAGTGGCTTCAGGAAAAGTCTCAATGTCCTTGAGTGGCCCAGCCAGAGCCCGGACTTGAACCCGATCGAACATCTCTGGAGAGACCTGAAAATAGCTGTGCAGCGACGATCCCCATCCAACTTGACAGAGCTTGAGAGGATCTGCAGAGAAGAATGGGAGAAACTCCCCAAATACAGGTGTGCCACGCTTGTAGCGTCATAACCAAGAACTCGGGTCTGTAATCGCTGCCAAAGGTGCTTCAACAAAGGAGTAGAGGGTCTGATTACTTATGTAAATGTGATATTTAAAAAAACATTTATTCTAAAAACCTGTTTTTGCTTTGTCATAATGGGGTATTGTGTGTAGATTGAGTGAAAAAACCAATGTAATCCGTTTTAAGAATACATGTGTAACGTAAGTGTGGTTAAAATAAAGGTCTGAATACTTCCAGAATGTGCTGTACACACACAACACAGGATAATCACTTTTAACTGCACTGGTGGGGAACCTACCTTAGGGTTAGGGTTACCTCTTCACTCATTACCAACTGGTGTTCACGTTATCCTCATGAGGACATGGCCTGCAGCAGAACACTGCAGTTTACCCTTTAGTTACCCACATCACTGGCTGTTTCATGTTCCTGTGCTGATTGCAGTATGCTTATCACGTGTCTTTTCCACATGCTTTTTAACCCTACTGATAGTCAGGCTACTCTGTGTTCCGTTTGTGGGTTTGACCCTTTGTGTCTCTCTCTTTGTGCTGTGTATTTAAAGAAGGTTTATTTTTGCTTGTTGACGTTTTAGCTTATTTTTCACTTCACAACTGCCGCAAGGATTGAGTTACACTTCCCCTCTACCTCTCTTCCCCTATATACAACCACTTACTGATTCAATCTGTTTCCACTAGTATTGCTACAGAACATGCTCAAAAAATACTTGCCACCCTGTATCGCTCTGTGTCTAGTGTGTTAGTCCTGTCTCTGTTGTATTTAATCATGTTCCTCACCCTGTCTCTGTGTGTAGTGTATTTAATCATGTCCCTCACCCTGTCTCTGTGTAGTGTATTTAATCATGTTCCTCACCCTGTCTCTCTGTGTTGTGTATTTAATCATGTCCCTCACCCTGTCTCTGTTGTATTTAATCATGTCCCTCACCCTGTCTCTCTGTGTAGTGTATTTAATCATGTTCCTCACCCTGTCTCTCTGTGTTGTGTATTTAATCATGTCCCTCACCCTGTCTCTCTGTGTTGTGTATTTAATCATGTTCCTCACCCTGTCTCTGTGTAGTGTATTTAATCATGTTCCTCACCCTGTCTCTCTGTGTTGTGTATTTAATCATGTTCCTCACCCTGTCTCTGTGTAGTGTATTTAATCATGTCCCTCACCCTGTCTCTGTTGTATTTAATCATGTTCCTCACCCTGTCTCTGTGTAGTGTATTTAATCATGTTCCTCACCCTGTCTCTCTGTGTAGTGTATTTAATCATGTTCCTCACCCTGTCTCTCTGTGTAGTGTATTTAATCATGTTCCTCACCCTGTCTCTCTGTGTAGTGTATTTAATCATGTCCCTCACCCTGTCTCTCTGTGTAGTGTATTTAATCATGTTCCTCACCCTGTCTATCTGTGTAGTGTATTTAATCATGTCCCTCACCCTGTCTCTCTGTGTAGTGTATTTAATCATGTTCCTCACCCTGTCTCTCTGTTGTATTTAATCATGTTCCTCACCCTGTCTCTCTGTGTAGTGTATTTAATCATGTTCCCCACCCTGTCTCTCTGTGTAGTGTATTTAATCATGTTCCTCACCCTGTCTATCTGTGTAGTGTATTTAATCATGTCCCTCACCCTGTCTCTCTGTGTAGTGTATTTAATCATGTTCCTCACCCTGTCTGTGTAGTGTATTTAATCATGTTCCTCACCCTGTCTCTCTGTGTTGTGTATTTAATCATGTCCCTCACCCTGTCTCTCTGTGTAGTGTATTTAATCATGTTCCTCACCCTGTCTCTCTGTGTAGTGTATTTAATCATGTCCCTCACCCTGTCTCTGTTGTATTTAATCATGTTCCTCACCCTGTCTCTCTGTGTAGTGTATTTAATCATGTCCCTCACCCTGTCTCTCTGTGTTGTGTATTTAATCATGTTCCTCACCCTGTCTCTCTGTGTTGTGTATTTAATCATGTCCCTCACCCTGTCTCTGTTGTATTTAATCATGTTCCTCACCCTGTCTCTCTGTTGTATTTAATCATGTTCCTCACCCTGTCTCTCTGTGTTGTGTATTTAATCATGTCCCTCACCCTGTCTCTCTGTTGTATTTAATCATGTTCCTCACCCTGTCTCTCTGTGTTGTGTATTTAATCATGTTCCTCACCCTGTCTCTCTGTGTAGTGTATTTAATCATGTCCCTCACCCTGTCTCTCTGTGTTGTGTATTTAATCATGTTCCTCACCCTGTCTCTCTGTGTTGTGTATTTAATCATGTCCCTCACCCTGTCTCTGTTGTATTTAATCATGTTCCTCACCCTGTCTCTCTGTGTTGTGTATTTAATCATGTTCCTCACCCTGTCTCTCTGTGTAGTGTATTTAATCATGTTCCTCACCCTGTCTCTCTGTGTAGTGTATTTAATCATGTTCCTCACCCTGTCTCTCTGTGTTGTGTATTTAATCATGTCCCTCACCCTGTCTCTGTTGTATTTAATCATGTTCCTCACCCTGTCTCTCTGTGTTGTGTATTTAATCATGTTCCTCACCCTGTCTCTCTGTGTAGTGTATTTAATCATGTCCCTCACCCTGTCTCTCTGTGTTGTGTATTTAATCATGTTCCTCACCCTGTCTCTCGGTGTAGTGTATTTAATCATGTTCCTCACCCTGTCTCTCTGTGTTGTGTATTTAATCATTTTCCCTCACCCTGTCTCTGTGTTGTGTATTTAATCATGTTCCTCACCCTGTCTCTCTGTTGTATTTAATCATGTTCCTCACCCTGTCTCTCTGTGTTGTGTATTTAATCATGTCCCTCACCCTGTCTCTGTTGTATTTAATCATGTCCCTCACCCTGTCTCTCTGTTGTATTTAATCATGTTCCTCACCCTGTCTCTCTGTGTTGTGTATTTAATCATGTTCCTCACCCTGTCTCTCTGTGTAGTGTATTTAATCATGTCCCTCACCCTGTCTCTCTGTGTTGTGTATTTAATCATGTTCCTCACCCTGTCTCTCTGTGTAGTGTATTTAATCATGTCCCTCACCCTGTCTCTCTGTGTTGTGTATTTAATCATGTTCCTCACCCTGTCTCTCTGTGTAGTGTATTTAATCATGTTCCTCACCCTGTCTCTCTGTGTAGTGTATTTAATCATGTTCCTCACCCTGTCTCTCTGTGTAGTGTATTTAATCATGTCCCTCACCCTGTCTCTGTGTTGTGTATTTAATCATGTTCCTCACCCTGTCTCTCTGTGTAGTGTATTTAATCATGTCCCTCACCCTGTCTCTGTGTTGTGTATTTAATCATGTCCCTCACCCTGTCTCTCTGTGTATATAGTGTTGCAGGCGGTGGAGAGGATAAACGCGGCCGTCAGAGCGGGTGTGCCCGAGAACACGGCAGCAGAGCTGATGAACCCTGATGCCCAGCTGCCCGAGGTCTACCCCAGCGCTGCCGACCTCTATCAGAGAGAGCTGACCAGCCTGCAGCAGCAGAGTCCAGATGTACGCGCACACACACTAATGCACACACACTGTCTCAATCGATGTGAGACAGTTGGACATTGTCAGGCATTACAACTGTATTGATGATTGTACTTATTGACAATACATCTTGAAATATATTTTCAGAAAGACATATTAGTTAGCTAAACTGTCAGTGATCCACAGGGTTCAACATGGTTGTGCATTATATTGATGCAACTATATTGATGTTGATGACTATATTATATTGATGCAACTATATTGATGACTTAAGTACAATATATTGATAAATGTATCAGAGGTATGGATTAGTTAAACGTTCTGGTTGTGTTCCCCAAGGGTTCTCTGTCCCATCCGGAGCTGCTGGTTGCCGTGGAGATGTTGTCGTCGGTGGTGTTGATAAATAGGGCGTTGGACGTGGGCGACCGGAATTCCATGTGGAGACAACTGGCCAGCGCCGTTACTGGACTCAGTAACGTAGAGGACGAATACGCACAGAGGTACGCACAAAGACAGACCGTGACAGACACTTGTCTGTCACTAGTTGTGTAGATCCTGCTGTATGCCTTTGAAGACATCTTCAGGCCTCGATCCCAGATGTGGATAGACGGGCACCATCTACAGTAACCTCAGAGATATGAAACTATAAATTATGTATTAATGTGTTTTCTACCCGTCTAACCAGATCTTGTAATTCAGTAATTCATTTTCTGGCACTCAATAAATGTCCCGGTTTGATGTCTGTTCAGTTGACTGGTTAGTCTGTAACTATGAGGTTTAATGTTGTCTGTTCATTTGACTGGTTAGTCTGTAACTGAGGTTTGATATTGTCTGTTCAGTTGACTGGTTAGTCTGTAACTATGAGGTTAATTAGAATTAGAAGAAATGAGATGGTAACAATAATTCTCATTAATTTAGGATCGGCACTCATTAACCCTGGTGTTGGTGTCTCAGGTATATGGATGAATTGATGCGGCTGAAGGCAGTGGCCAGGGAGGAAGGCAGTGACTATCTGACCTGGAACGACATCCAGGCCTGTGTTGACCAGGTCAACTTGACCATACAGGAGGAGCACGAACGTGAGTGGACCACACACTTGCATGCACACGTACAAACATGTACACAAACACACGTGTGCACACATGCAGGAACACACATGCACATACTTGCCAGAATGCATGTACACCCACACACACACACACAGCAGAACTCTACTTCCAAGACTTGTAACCATAAAATAGGTCTAAAAGAGGAGACCACTGATAATGAGTCCCTCCACCTCATTTATTTGGCTTTTCAAGATCACTTGACCTCAGTATTCCTCAACATGTTTGAAAGTCTGAGACATTCCCATAGGAGATGAGCTCTAATGTACTTCTCTATCTTTATAATGTCCTCTAGTGTGACATTGGCAGTGCTGTGAAAGCACTCAACGGTGATGCCCATGCTAAACAGGCTTTGGGCCAAGGGCACCCTCTATGCAACTCTATGGACATTCCTCATCAGTCTGAATTCTGAGTTGAAAAAGAGAACATAACGGTGATGTCATAGAAACAGTGGTGTCATAAGATCTTTAAAAAGATAGCATTACTTTTTCAAAAATAGATCTCTTCCACTAATAGATGGACAATGCTAACATATGGGTTTTAAAGTGTCTAACATACCAGATTGTCTCTTCTACCTTCCCATATCTATGTCTCAGGCTAATCCTTATGTTTGTGACTTGTGATGTATTATATGCCCTTGTGCTCATAAATGTTTATAAATGCTTCAAAGGATTTGTCCTTTGCTAACAATAAAGATGTGTTATCTTAATCAACCCTTTGGTGTGTGTGTGTGTGTGTAGGTATTGTGGCCATCGGTCAGATCAACGAAGCTCTGGATGGGGGAGACCCACAGAACACCCTAGAAGCCCTCCTGCACTCTGCAGCCAAGCTAACAGACGTAGACCCATCTGTCGCCCAGCACTACTACGACAAACTGCTTGAGGCCCGCAGGGAGAAGGCACATGTAAGGACCAATTGATGTGTGTACACACACACACACAATGGGTGTGTTTTGGCACAGAGCTGCTTGACTGGGTGGGTTTTGGCACTGAGCTGCTTGACTCATGTCACACCTTAAACACACTTTACGTAGCGCTCAAACACATATTACACACCCTCTCCTTTCTGCTTGACTGGGACTGTGTCTTTCTCACCTCATTGTAATGAACTGGACCAGTCACCTGGGTGGAGGTGTTAGACTCCTCCACTTTCTCCTTCTGTGCTTGTCTCTGGTTTCAGAGCATTACTGACTGATGGGAGTCTGTCTGGTTTCAGAGCATTACTGACTGATGGGAGTCTCTGGTTCCAGAGCATTACTGACTGATGGGAGTCTGTCTGGTTTCAGAGCATTACTGACTGATGGGAGTCTCTGGTTCCAGAGCATTACTGACTGATGGGAGTCTGTCTGGTTCCAGAGCATTACTGACTGATGGGAGTCTGTCTGATTTCAGAGCATTACTGACTGATGGGAGTCTGTCTGGTTTCAGAGCATTACTGACTGATGGGAGTCTGTCTGGTTTCAGAGCATTACTGACTGATGGGAGTTTGAGCATCGGTGTTGGATGCCCTTGAATCACACTAGCATAGAGCTAGCCCTGCAGATGTTTTCATCTGATAGGCTTTTTTGACCTAAAATTACAGAAAATTGAAAAAGTGATGCAAAAACACACTTGACCCAACTATTTACATGTAATATGCGAAGTAGAAGCAGATCATTTGGTACTGTAGATATTTAACTGACACTTGTTTACAGTTGAGTAGAGCAGCAGTTTCTCGTCAAAACGTCTGTTTGCTTGGTGATGGATAGGTCCCGAGGTCGGCAGGGGTGTGTTGGAGTGCACAATGCTACGTCGGCATTATACAAACACCCGAGGCACTGTATGCAAATATAGCTCATCTACAGTTAGTTCACAGGTGTTTTTTCAATAGGTTGTTGAGTGTGTCTCTAAGACAGACCTTCAAATATAGTGCCTAATCTCTGTTCCAACCTACGCTTAATAAGTATGGTGTATAAAAATTGGCAACATTGGTGTCAGAAGTGGGATGGGGCTACCTTAAGGACTACAGGCTCTGTACTATAAGTAAACATTTATCTTTAACTTTCTTTTAATATACACATCTCTAAACAACCAGAATATTATTGTAGTCATGCGTAAATATAATTGTTAGTCTGTGTATAAATCTTATTTTTGAGTGGTGTTTTCTTGGCTGATGTCCTGAGGGACAGTGGACTGACTCCATGTGATTCAGCCCCATCATCCCCACATGACTCCCACTAAACCCCCTCAGTGATGTCATGGTGTGATCATGCTTTCTGCTCCCCCGGCTGGTCCTGCTGACCCCTCCCACTCACTTCCTGTCTGTCTCGCACCCCCATCTTTTCTTT
The DNA here is from genome assembly GCF_057628025.1 of Oncorhynchus mykiss. Lineage (NCBI taxonomy): Eukaryota > Metazoa > Chordata > Actinopteri > Salmoniformes > Salmonidae > Oncorhynchus > Oncorhynchus mykiss. The sequence continues at coordinate 81,803,455 of NC_143027.1, forward strand.
CATTTTCATTCTCTCTCTTTTTGACTCCTTCCCTTGGTCTTTTCCCTCTTTATCATTTGAATTGAATTCAAGGGCTTTATTGGCATGAGAACCATATTAATATTGCCAAAGCAAGTGAACTCTTTCCCTCCTTTTTCTCTTTCATCTCGCTCCCTCTTTCTTTCTCCTTTCTTTCAACTTAACAACAAAAGGACTGACTAAAATAGCCTTTATGTACAGCAGTCAAACTGTATAGGCCAATTCAAAGCCAAACGGGCTGACCGAGACTGTCAGTCTTGTTACTGGGAAGTAGATTAGTGTAGATACAAGCCATAAACTCATTAGACCTGACACACACACACACACACACACACACACACACGGCCTCTGACTAACTTAACTGTGTTATCTTGCCTGGGTGGGGTGATGAGTGTCGTTGTTCTTGTATGTGCACATCTATGTAATGGTCCCATATGATGTCACCACTCTAGTCCCACATTTGGTTGTGTTTGCTGGTGAAACAGAAACAAGACTGTAGAAGATGCAGGTGGGGTCAAAAGGGTAAGGGCCATGGTTTACCACAGACAAAAGTGCCGATGTGAACTGCTGTGGGGAAGACTGTAGATGTAGAACCACACAGAGAAGTCACACATTAGGACATTCTGATATAGTTATTGGGCTAAAGCTTTAGTTTAGCTCAGTGAGCTGCACTTTCCACAGAAGCTGGCTTGCCCAAGTTTTTAACCAGAATGACTCATCATTGCTAAAACTTAAGGCCAGAAGCATTAAATAGAAAGTGTCCACAGTGTGTGTATTTCTCACAGTTTTTCCTGTTAGAAGTTGGCCTATAGAAGTTGGCCTCCGCCCTTGTACTCTCACAGCCAGTGTACGGGAGAATGTTTTAATTGTCAACAATGGGCCGGTCACATCTCAAGCGTTCCCGTCGTGGCAATGTGACGTTTGTTTGCTAAGACCTTTTTCCAAATCACGCTTTTAGGGAAAGAAGGAAGGAAGGAGAGCGAGGGAGGAGGGGAGTGGTAGGGGCGGTAAAGAAAGCAAGCCATTTCCCTGGTGATCTTTTTCACAGGCATAGGAAATAACAAGCCAGGACTACTCTGTCTGCTTCCTTAAAAGGGCACGAAGCTGAGCACTACATCAGAAGGGGACTTTTCATAGTAGACCCATTTAGTTGGTTTCACCTGGGCCCTCTGGGGCTCTCGTGGCCCCTCCATGGGTCTGATAGCTGAGGGGAGCATTCTCCTTTGTGGTGCGTTGGTTTTGGACAAGACCGACAGACATACACTGAGTGTACAAAACATTACGAACACCTGCTCTTTCCATGACAGACTGACCAGGTGAATCCAGGTGAAAGATACGATCCCTTACTGATGACACCTGTTAAATCCACTTTAATCAGTGTAGATGAAGGGGAGGAGACGGGATAAAGAAGGATTTTTGAGCCTTGAGACAATTCAGACATTAATTGTTTATCTGTGCCATTCAGAGGGTGATTGGGCGAGACAAAATATTTAAGTCCCTTTTGAACAGGGTATGGTAGTTGGTGCCAGGTGCACCGGTTTGTGTCAAGAACTGCAACGCTGGTGGGTTTTCACTCAACAGTTTCCTATGTGTATCAACAAGAGTCCGACACCTAATGGACATCCAGGCAACTTCACACAAATGTGAGAAGCACTGGAGTCAACATGGGCCAGCATCCCCATGGAACACTTGAGTCCCTGCCTCTGTGAATTAAGGCTGTTCTGAGGGCAAAAGGAGGGGGGTGCAACTCAATATTAGGAAGATGTTCCTAATGTTTGGTATACTCCGTAGGGGTCAATTATCTTCATTGTCTCCAAAGGATCAAATCCATGGCTGAAAGTCCTGCTCTAGGAGTGACTCTACTACGGTGCGTTCAGATTTGGATGACTCAGTCAGACACGCGGCACAGACACAGGAAGTTGTTAGAAACAAGAGGTTCCGGCTGGATTTCAAAGGCCTGATGCTGCTCATGTGCTCCACAGCTGCAGGTGGAGGGGGTTGATGGGACATGGGGATAGTAGCAGATGGGAAGGAATGGGAGCTGTTGAAGGAGAATGAACACAGGGGTATATTCATTATGGTGGAACTTTCAGATCATATCTGGCTGTATCTGTTCTATTCTTTTCTGTAACATCACGCCCTCCTGAACAGGCCCCAGGTTAATACATAGAATTTGATTTCAGATCCTAGACCTACTGTAGATCTATACTTTTGTGCAATGATTCACTAATTAATTCTTTAGCCTTTTGGTGGACCATAGAGCAATAGGTTTGAGATATAGTTTTGTATACACATCTAGGTTTCTAGTGTGTGACTAGGCCCCTGTTCGTTAGAGCACGCCGCAGCAAAATGTTTGTAACAGAAAAATAATATGAGTTTCTTATTGGACAAGTTCAGATAGTGTGTCCCTGTTTCACTCCACGCCGTGCCTTCTGAACACGGCCCAGATTTCTTTCTCAGACGCTGATGTTTCATCAGGGATTGTTCATGTGATGCCAGACATCCATGTACAGCCTGTGATATATTTTTCTGTGCCAGTCTTGTGGTCTGAGGGTTCAGCTTGACGGCCAAAGTAAACACGGTGGGGGGACAAGTCTGGAGCTCTGTACGAGTCCAGCTTCATCGCTCACATCATCATTAAAGCATGTACGGCTCTGTGTGTGTGTGCATGTGACTCATGCTCACTGTGTGTGTGTGACTCATGCTCACTGTGTGTGTGTGACTCATGCTCACTGTGTGTGTCCGTGGGGTGCATGTGCACTGCTGTGTTGTGATGTTTTTATGTGATGTATATGTTTACAAGCTGTGTTGTGATGTTTTTATGTGATGTATATGTTTACAAGCTGTGTTGTGATGTTTTTATGTGATGTATATGTTCACAAGCTGTGTTGTGACCACTGACTCCTCTGATACCAGTCAACATCCTGGAATAGAGGACTTCTGTAGGAAGACTTTATATAAGGACATGTAGGGACTAGACTGCATTACTGAGGCAATGAAGGGAGGGTTCACTGGCTAAGAACACCACCCTATCGGCTTTCACTTCCTCTATTCTGATCAGGGGTCTGTTCATAAGGGCACACACAGTGAAAAACATTTTAAAAACCTATTGTAACAAATTGAGCGTTTCAGTCCCTCCCTGTTTTAGTCTGTTTTCTTCTGTTGGGTGCCTAATGAACACAACCCAGCAGTTGTGTGTTTGTCAGGAGTCCTAGTTAATAAGATGCGTCCTTCTACTCCCATCCCCTCTCTGGCACCACACCCTTTCTGTATCGCTTACCTGCCCCCAGCTGCAAGGCTGATTTCCAAACCAATATGAATTAGCACTAACCCCTTAATTACTGTCAATAAAGCTATCCTGCCACTGACGGATTGCGAGCCAGTGTTTCCCTTAGGTAGAGCTCTAGGATCTGCTTCCCCACCCCAATCCTAACCTTCACCATTTGTGGGGGAAATACAAAACTGACCCTGTATCAGCATCTAGGGGAAACTTCACCCTGAATGTTGGTAGCGCAGCCACTACCTGCCTACCTGGCTTGCACAAGGAACCACACCTACCTTGAGTTTTGGTATCGGTCTCCCCCAGCCCCCCTCCCGTGAAACACTGCAGGAGGAGGGAGGGGCAGATAGGTGGGGGTGGGGGAGGGGCAGGTAGGTGGGGGAGTCACAAAGAGGGCCTGTCCTGTTGGCCTATTAGCAGCTAGCCCCGCTCCCTCCGGAAACCAGCTAGCAGAGAGAGAGAGTTAGCTGTCTGTGCTACTGCGTACTTAAAACACAGAGACTTGACAAAGTGTTTCGAACTGTCATGGTTTCAGTTAGCTAATATGCTCATCCAATTGACTTGTCATGATGGTCAAGAGTGTACACGGGGAGGGAATGCTGTTGCAGGAATGTGGACTGATATGAGAGGGTATTTCATACTTCTGCAACTTAGATTTCAGACTAAAGATGTAGTTTCTCACTGCCTGCTGTAGACCTTTGCACTAAGCAGGTGTTTACTGCTATCAGATGTTTGGTTTATAACATCAGCCATTATTGACTTCTGTTCTCCATCTCCTGAGATTGGATTTCTGTTGAAATAAGTGGAATGACCAATGTCTCTGATTTTCATTTGCAGTTCTGTTGTGTGGGGGTGACACCTTGTACTAGTCTATAGAGTTCCCTTTCATGTGGTCTCATGCCATTGTGGTTGGATGCCATTTAGACCCAAGTCCTCTCATTCAGCAGGAGGAGATCGCCCTCCAGTGGTAATTCAGTAGAATGGCAGTAAATATGCTGCAGACCCGGTGGGTGGGTGTGTGCTGTTTTGGAGTTAGACTGACCGCCTCACTGTGTGTTCTTCCAGGAGACCGAGGACCCCTCTGCTGTGCTCTGGTTGGATGAGATCCAGAACGCCGTACTGATGTCCAATAAGGATACCCAGGAGGCCTTGCAGTGTAAGAATAGTACACACCCTAGCTGTCCCACAAGCACCTTTTCCTCAGGGTTTCAAGCAGACCTGGGTTCACATAGTATCAGATTTATTTCAAATACATTTGATTGGTTCCATCGTGTCAGGCAATCTCAATTAAACACAGCGAAGGTATTTGAAAGAACACATACTATTTGATCACAGGTTTGGTTCCAAGCTATTTCCTGTAAGTAGAGCATGATGAAATAGTGAAAAACCAAGTAAAAAAAGAATGTCTCCCTGTTTCCTCGTCAGTCTCCCAGGCCATCCAGGCCATCAACAGAGCGGTGGACAGTGGCGAGGCGCCTAAGACCCTGGCTGCGCTGCGCTCCCCTGGGGCCGGCCTCTACGGAGTCACCCCTGAGTGTGTCCAGAACTACCAGGACGACCTGGCCAAGATCAAACAGGACAAGACCCAGGATGGTGAGGAGGATGGTCATGGTTGCATCCCAAATGGCACCCTTTTCCCTACATAGTGCACTGTTGACCAGACCCCTATGGAGGGGGGTATACTGTATATGCCCTATATTGGGTGCCATTGGGCCACAGTCACACACTGGTGCCAGTTCTTTCATTACTTTAATTGTTTTGTGTTCATTACCTGCAATTAGTTTGTTCTACAATGAGTTAGTACAGGAACATGTAGGTTCCATTAGTAGATGTGACTAAATGGCATCAGCCAGAGCAAGTTAATGTTCATAGTCAAAAGATGTTTCTTACCCAGGAACTGCAGATATATAAAGGAGCTTGATCACTTGCTTTAGTACAACAGACAAGGTATACATGGTTCCCTGACTGACAGATGGATGGAGCTAGATATATCACGATGTACAGTCTGTAAATAACTTGCTGAGAAATATGTCCATAACGCTGTGTGTTCATGCTCCAGGTGACAACGGCAGTGACTGGATGAAGCACTGGGTGAAGGGAGGACACAACTACTACTACAACCTGAAGACAGGAGAGGGCTCCTGGACTGAACCTGCACACTTCCTCCAGAACAACACCCAGCTCAACAAGGAGGACATCCAGGTAGGCTAAGATGGATACTGGGAGCCCTGGGTGAAGTTTCCCCTGTGTACAGAGCTAGGATCAGTTCCTCCTGCCCAAATCATAACGTCAACCATTAGTGGGGAAAATGTAAGACTGGCCGTGTCTAGGGGCAGTTTCACCCTACACCATACAGGGCTTTGCCTCTTCCTCTCTGGCTGTATTCATTGAGCTGAAACATTCAGAACCTTGCAGATAGAATTGTAATGAATAGAATGTGCATGATTCCCTCTTACATGAGACTCCTCTGTTCTACAAAATGCATTTCTATGTGGACGATCTATAACGCTGCACCCAGCTGAACAGGCCGCAGTACTGTGGTGTTGTAGTGATGTAGCTTTGTGGAGCATGCTAACAGCGCTCCTCCTACCACTCCCATTGTTTTTAAAGGAAATGCTAATACTAAACTCCTCCGTAGCTAAGTGGACAACCTCAAGTCTTACATTGTTTATGCTCATGCAGGCGAATGTATAGTTGAGATCATTGTGTGCAACTCAGACCTTAATATAAATCATTCAATAATATCAATAGTAGACTTGCCAAAAAAATAGTAGTTAAGTGCGTGTATCCCAAGTGTGAATACTGTCATGGTCCATACAGACTACCTTCTTGGTATTTGTACGATTAGGTGAATTTGCCATTTGAGATTTTCCTTTATCTCACTTAACTCCCATCTCTTTTGCTAAAAACAGACACACCTTCCACTGCCATCCCTAAAGCTGTGTTGATACTATGTCATTATGTAAGTGGGCCTGTGTGTGACTGGCTCTCTGTGTTGTCAATCAGTCTGTGGTTTCCGGGGTGACCACCACCTACAACCGGGAGCAGCTGTGGCTGGCCAATGAGAGCCTGATTGCCAAGCTGCAGGCCGGATGCCGTGGCTACCTGGTGAGGAAAGGCCTGAAGGAGAGAAAAGACTTCCTGAAATCTCAGGACCCAGCCATTACCACCATACAGGTCAGAGGTCAAACTCTTCCCTTCCTTTGGACATGGAGTGAATCTCAGTATTTCCTTGATTCCTCACATCCTTTCTCCTCATCTCCTTCTCAAAGTCCATTGGAGCAGAAGACTTGAGATTCCTCCCCTCGGATCTTCTCCTCCAATGTGCTTTGAGAAGGAGGCGAGGAGAGGGGGCGCGAGCAATCAAGGAAATACAATTGAGATTCACCCATAGTCATTACACATTTCACAGTACACACTTTGAAAATGTAAATATTTTAAATGTGACCTTTTATTTAACTAGGCAAGTCAGTTGAGAACAAATTCTTATTTACAATGATGGCCTAAACCCGGCCGACGCTGGGCCAATTGTGCGCCGGCCTATGGGACTCCTAATTCTATATGCCTATGGGACTCCAGGGGCGGCAGGTAGAGCTTGGACTAGTAACCGAAAAGTTGCTGGATCGAATCCCCGAGCTTGTCGTGGTAATTTCCTGTATTACTAAGTGAAAGGAGAGTTTACAAACCACACACAAGTCAGAGTTATACTTTAAACTTAATATTTTAGTAATATGAGCTTCACCGTAGCCCTTTGACTCTCAGATCAATTAAATTAATTCTGAGTGTCAACATAATGGCAACAGATCTTTTATAGCAAAGATCCACCCCTCTCAACTCACAATGACGAACCACAGGTCGTAGGAAAACTGCACAAAGAAAGACTTTTACTTGAGAGGAGTATCCCATAGCCAGACAGCATTAGCTATAAATTATTGTTCAGTTTGCTCTCTTAGACGAGGTTCTACTTCTCGTTCTTGATATTACCAAAACATTACCTCATCCAATGGCATATATCAATTGTCAATTCTAGATACTCCCATCTCAAATACAATCCCTCCAGGACAAGCTCACGGAGAAGAGTGAGCCTCTAGGTCATATACCATGAAAGACAAGTTTGGACATCAGAGGGGACATACAGTGGTTCCAGACTGTCCTACTCCTTTCCCCCCAAATGGGAAAAGTAGGGAGTGACTAGCACACAGACATTGTAGAGCCAAGAGATAATTGTTCCCCCTCAATCATCCCTTCACATGGTTTAAAAGACACGTTCACATATGAAGACAAGCCTGACCTCTTCCCTCTCTGGGCCCAAGTGACTTTCCCACATAAGCATATTTCTGAAAGTTGATAATACATCTTATTTATCAATGTTACCTAACTGATTCTGATTCTGCTACGACAAGCTGACGAGGTTAAAATCTGTCGTTCTGCCCCTGAACAAGGCAGTTAACCCACTGTTCCTAGAGCGTCATTGTAAATAAGAATTTGTTCTCAACTGACTTGCCTAGTTAAATAAAAAAATCCTGTCTGGATGTGATAGAACATACACAACCCCAGTGCTACACAGCCAGTCTCAAATCATTCCCTTAGCCCTAAGCCTTCAACAGTATCTACCCAGTTCTGCAAACACTGAAGGGTTTGGGCCATTTTAAAGAAAACATTCTACCACTTTATTGCCATGTTTAACTTTAAGGGACAGTTTCTCAGACTGGTCTAAGAGCACTTTCAATGGTGATTCTCCATTGAACATGATTTTTAGTCTAGGACTCAGACTGTCTGTGAATTTGGCCCTAAAAATGCTCTTGTGCTTCTTAACACTGGTCCTGTATATTTGTCTGTATCTTACAGGCTCATTTTAGAGGCTACAAGCAGAGGAAGGTCTATATAAAGAGGAAGGAGTACCTGAATGACCACAGCGAGGATGCTGTAAAGGTAAGGTCTCCAGCTACTGTACGTGTAGCCATCTTTATAATAAAACAACAATACATGACCTTGATTGGTGGGTCCTGTTCATTGGGGCATGCAACGTTCTAAACGCTTTGCAAAATAAACATTTACTCTTCTTATTGGACAAGGCCAGGTTGTCCCTCCCTGTTTCAGTCCATTTTATTTTCTTATTGGACAAGGCCAGGTTGTCCCTCCCTGTTTCAGTCCATTTTATTTTCTTATTGGACAAGGCCAGGTTGTCCCTCCCTGTTTCAGTCCATTTTATTTTCTTATTGGACAAGGCCAGGTTGTCCCTCCCTGTTTCAGTCCATTTTATTTTCTTATTGGACAAGGCCAGGTTGTCCCTCCCTGTTTCAGTCCATTTTATTTTCTTATTGGACAAGGCCAGGTTGTCCCTCCCTGTTTCAGTCCATTTTATTTTCTTATTGGACAAGGCCAGGTTGTCCCTCCCTGTTTCAGTCCATTTTATTTTCTTATTGGACAAGGCCAGGTTGTCCCTCCCTGTTTCAGTCCATTTACTTTTCTTATTGGACAAGGCCAGGTTGTCCCTCCCTGTTTCAGTCCATTTTATTTTCTTATTGGACAAGGCCAGGTTGTCCCTCCCTGTTTCAGTCCATTTTATTTTCTTATTGGACAAGGCCAGGTTGTCTGTCCCCTGTTTTAGTCCATTTTCTTTTCTTTTGGGCCTTAATGAACATGAGCCTGTGTTGCTGCTTTTCCTTTAAGTCTGAGGTTTTTGGTGAATTTCAAATCTTTTTTAGTATTGACCTAGTTGAGTTATTGTTTTAGATCCAGTCGATGGTGAGGATGCACCAAGCTCGCAAGAAGTACAGAGACCGCCTGAAGCACTTCAAGGACCATGTGAGTTGATGTATTTAGTTCACCCTTATTTTATCTTATTTTACAAGATAAAGATACTATAAAAAAAAAGGTATTTCTGGAAAATGAGTATGAATCTTTGACGAAAGACAAGTAGCTAGAAGGTCCAGTAGTTTGTAGAGTCTGGTTCCTGTTAAGGTTTCCTGCTCTCAGGGAATGTTGCCTTGTTACTATGCTACTACTTGACTCTAGCCCAGCTAACAGCAAAGCACGTTGTCAATTTTGTGAAAAGCGCTACATAAATGTGACTGAGGTGAGTTGTAGTTATATGGTGTGCCCAGGGCTGTCTGTTCTCTAGTCTTCTGTATTCACTGTATGACGTCACATCTAACTCTTTATATCCTCGCCTGACACATCCACTGACATTTACTCTCTCTGCGTCCCAATGGCACCCTTTTCCCTAAATAGTGCACTACTTTCAAATAGTGCACTACTTTTGAACAGAGCCCTATGGGCCCTGGTCATAGTAGTGTACTATATAGGAAATTGGGTGCCATGTGGGACACACTCGTCCCACATTTAAATGTCCTTTCAGCTTAATGAGGCTACTAGGCTAGATGGCTCACTTAACTCTGTACCCTGACTAACTACAGATTACCAATGTAATCTTTCTCTTTAGAAAAGTCCTGCTTCCCAAATGGCACCCTGTTCCCTATATAGTGCACTACTTTTGACCAGAGCTCTATTAAGGGAATGGGGTGCCATTTGGGACACAGTCATGTTCTTGATCAGTGAAGTGACTGCTGTTTGCTCTGTTGTTGCAGATCAATGATGTGGTGAAGATCCAGGCGTTCATCAGAGCCAACAAAGCCAGAGACGACTACAAGACACTCAGTGAGTATGATGATGATGATGAGAACCCTCACCCACCACTGGCTTTCTCTTTTCTCCATCTTCTCTCTGTACTGAGTCTCGTCTCCCAGCTGTTCTTTCTGCCACATACGACTCCATCCTGACTGAATCCCTCTCTCTCACTGTCTCTCACTGTCTCTCACTGTCTCTCTCACACAGTCAACGCTGACGATCCTCCCATGGCGGTGGTGCGCAAGTTCGTCCACCTCCTGGACCACAGCGACCAGGACTTTCAGGAAGAGCTGGACTTGATGAGGCTCCGGGAGGAGGTGGTCACCAACATCCGCTCCAACCAGCAGCTGGAGAATGACCTGAACCTGATGGACATCAAGATCGGCCTGCTGGTCAAGAACAAGATCACCCTGCAGGAGGTGGTGTCCCACAGCAACAAGCTGACCAAGAAGAACAAGGGCGAGCTGTCCAACCTGATGATGATGAACAAACAGAGAGGAGGCCTGAAGGCTCTGAGCAAGGAGAAGAGGCTCAAGCTGGAGGCCTATCAGTATCTTTTCTACCTGCTGCAGGTACTGTAGATGCTGTGTGTCAACGCATATATGTATCGATCTCCTCAAACAGTTAGCAAAGCTGTACTGCAAAGGGAATCACACTCGCAAACAGTTGAGAAACATAAAACACTGTAGGTGACAGTAAGCAGACTAGAAACAGACCAGGAAAACATCCAATCTAACCGTAGTTAACGTGTTTCCTTTCTGTCCTCCCTGCAGACCAACCCCACCTACCTGGCCAAGCTCATCTTCCAGATGCCCCAGAATAAGTCCACTAAGTTCATGGACTCTGTGATCTTCACCCTGTATAACTACGCCTCCAACCAGAGAGAGGAGTACCTGCTGCTCAAACTCTTCAAGACCGCCCTGCAGGAGGAGATCAAGTAAGGAGCTAATACTTGAAACAATAGGATTCATCAATAAGGCCTGGGGAGGTGTGGTATATGGCCAATATACCACGGATAAGGGTTGTTCTTACGCATGACGCAACGCAGAGTGCCTGGATACAGCCTTTAGCCATGGTATATTGGCTATATACCACAAACCCCCATGGTACCGTATTGCTTTTATGAACTGGTTACCAATGTAATTACAGCAGTAAAAAGGGTTTTGTCATACCTGTGGTATACGGTCTGATATACCACGGCTGTCAGCCAACCAGCATTCAGGGATCGAACCACCCAGTTTATAACTTAGCATATGCCACTTACAGTCATGCATATTTCATATGGGTAGCCCTAGCGGGAATCGAACACATGAGCCTTGGCGATGAAGCGCTATGCTCTACCAACTGAGTCACACAGAAACACTTATACAGTCTAGCAGTGTCTCACCATGTTCCTAACCTTGGGTTCTCAGATCCAAAGTGGATCAGATCCAGGAGATCGTCACGGGCAACCCCACAGTCATCAAGATGGTGGTGAGTTTCAACCGCGGCGCCCGAGGCCAGAATGCACTGCGTCAGATCCTGGCACCTGTCGTCAAGGAAATCATGGAAGACAAGACGCTGAACATCAAGACTGACCCGGTGGACATCTACAAGAGCTGGGTCAACCAGATGGAGACACAAACTGGAGAGGCCAGGTGAGTGGAGGAGGAGTCTGGGTAATGGAGTTCAGAGGAGACTGTCAGAGAGGAGTTGGAGTTTGGCGTCAACTGTTCAAAGATGGAAAGTATTAGAGCTGTCGTTACAATTTCTGAGTGAAATTGTATGACTGTGTACCTTTCTCTCGCTCTTTCCCTCCCCCCCTTTCTGTACCACCTCTTGCCCCTCCCCTTCTCTTCTCCAACAGTAAACTACCCTATGAGGTAACACCAGAGCAGGCTATGAGTCACGAGGAGGTGCGCACTCGCCTGGAAGCGTCCATCAAGAACATGAGGACGGTCACAGACAAGTTCCTGTCCGCCATCATTGTCTCTGTGGACAAAATCCCGTAAGTGTCTCTAGCTCTGTTCTCAATAGAATTAAGAGAAGGGACAGAGCCCTTCAGACCACAGCAATTTGATTGGAACACTCGTGGCTACACTCAATATGGCTGCCTGTCCACCCGTCATCTGGAATGGGAATGTCCATTCTAGTCATTTATATTTCCATGCTGCTCTCATTTAATAGGGGTCGGTCCAAACTACTACTGCCCTCGAGGGCCACATCTACTAGTTCTCAACCTTGCCTTTTTATCAACAGGTGATTTAGACCTGGAATCTGTGACATGAATTGATAGTTGTACATGTTGTAAAGGAGAAGCAGCAGACATTAGATGTAGCCTGTGTGACTCCGTTTTTCATCCCTGCTCTACAGAACATGAACCAGCAACTGTGGGTTATGATGCTTATCACTTCTATGAGAGAGGGTCACTTATAGGGAATAAACCAGTTCTAAATACATTCTAGAAAAGTAAAGAAATGGGTCTTTGTGTGTGTCAGGTATGGGATGCGTTTCACCTCCAAGGTGCTGAAGGACACACTCCATGAGAAGTTCCCCGACGCTACAGAGGACGAGCTTCTAAAGGTGTCATTATATCATTCTTATACCATAGTCAAATGTTATACTGTACTGCTAGAACGGTGCTCTGCTCTACGGTGCTCTGCTCTACGGTGCTCTGCTCTACGGTGCTCTGCTCTACGGTGCTCTGCTCTACGGTGCTCTGCTCTACGGTGCTCTGCTCTACGGTGCTCTGCTCTACGGTGCTCTGCTCTACGGTGCTCTGCTCTGCTCTACGGTGCTCTGCTCTGCTCTACTGTGCTCTGCTCTGCTCTACTGTGCTCTGCTCTGCTCTACGGGGCGGGCTCTGCTCTACGGGGCGGGCTCTGCTCTACGGGGCGGGCTCTGCTCTACGGGGCGGGCTCTGCTCTACGGGGCGGGCTCTGCTCTACGGGGCGGGCTCTGCTCTACGGGGCGGGCTCTGCTCTACGGGGCTCTGCTCTGCTCTACGGGGCTCTGCTCTGCTCTACGGGACTCTGCTCTGCTCTACGGGGCTCTGCTCTGCTCTACGGGGCTCTGCTCTGCTACTTGCACTGTTATCCTGGTGAGCTTGACTTGGTATCACTCTTCTTCTACTGAATGTGGTTTCCTCCTTTCTCTTCCCTCTCCTTAACTCCATCTCTCCTCTCTCCCTTGTTCTCCTTCTCTCTTCCTCCCCTTTCTACAGCTATGCTCTCCTCCCTTGTCTTCTCTCCTCTGTTGGAACATGTCTTTCTGTACTCCTGCTGAGACAAGGTGAGACAGTCCCCCCTCCTTCTCTACAAACACCCAGGCTGCATACCAATTCTGTTAAAAACCTTCCTTCCTCTTCGCTGCAAACTTCCCTCGTCTCCTTTTCTCCCTGACTACTAAGTTTGAATCTCTGAACATTACTTAACTTTTTCAAGTCCAAGATTAGTGGATATAATGTATTGGCTATAAAGAAAAGGAGTCCAAGATTACTGGGACACAGCAACAGTTTTATACAATCAGTAAAACCCTGTCCACTGGTGTCCCTTGACAGGCTTGGTGTTGCCTGTGATGCCTACAGGAGGTACAGTGCTCTATCTAACGGGGGTGTGTCTGTTCAGATCGTGGGTAACCTGCTGTACTACCGCTACATGAATCCGGCCATCGTGGCGCCCGACGCCTTCGACATCATCGACCTGTCGGCCGGAGGTCAGCTGACCACAGACCAACGGCGGAACCTGGGCTCCATCGCCAAGATGCTGCAGCACGCCGCGTCCAATAAGATGTTCTTGGGGGACAACGCCCACCTCAACCCCATCAACGAGTACCTCAGCAGCTCCTACCAGAAGTTCAGGTGCAGTGGAGGACGGTCTTTATGGGTCGTGTTCATTAGGGCATGCTGTGGAAAATGTTAAAATGGAAAACATTTATCACTCTCTGTCTTGTGCTATAAATATTATCTTGGTGCGTTTAATCCCCATCTAAGCATCGACATTGAAATGGATGCAGATTAAAAAACACGTTCCATTGTTGATCCTTTGAAGGGGCCTGGCATGTGTTTGAAGGGGCCTGGCATGTGTTTGAAGGGGCCTGGCATGTGTTTGAAGGGGCCTGGCATGTGTTTGAAGGGGCCTGGCATGTGTTTGAAGGGTCAGAAGACATTTACAGGATCATAAAAACATGAAATTGTGCTTTGTACAAGCAAGAGTTAGAATATGTGTTGCTTCTCTTTTTTAAATAAATCGTCAACCAAAGATTGTGACACGTGAATTTACATCTAACTTAAACGTGGAAATAATGGCTGGTAAGAGGGCGTCCTGAGGTGTGTAGCTTCTTACCCTCCTTGAATCTCTGTTCCTCCGCAGGCGTTTCTTCTTCCTGGTAAGAGGGCGTCCTGAGGTGGGCGGGGCATGTGTGTAGCTTCTCACCCTCCTTGTATCTCTGTTCCTCCGCAGGCGTTTCTTCTTGGCGGCGTGTGACGTCCCGTCATTGGAGGACAAGTTCAACGTGGATCAGTACTCTGACCTGGTCACGCTTCAGAAACCTGTCATCTACATCTCTATAGGGGAGGTCATCAACACACACACGGTCAGTCTCTCTCACACACACACACACACACACACACACACACACACACACACACACACACACACACACACGCTTATTTCTGCCCTCATAAATAAAAATGAGTACTCTCTTACACACTTCTCAGTGAGTTTACTTTTTCTCTGTTGTGAAAAACCAAATTATATGTGGAGGAGTCATTTTGTACAATTTTGTGACTAAGTACTAGTGTATTTTCTCATAGCCAGTACCACAGAGGGATAATGTGTTTGCTCCCATATGAAGCCAAAGGCAAATGTCCACATTGTGTGAACAATAAAGATTTTTACATTGTAATGTTCTTGCTCGTTCCCCCACCCCAGCTGCTGTTGGACCACCAGGATGCCATCGCCTCGGAGCACAACGACCCCATCCACGAGCTGCTGGAAGACCTGGGAGAGGTGCCCACCATAGAGTCCCTCATCGGTCAGTACCGTAGATATTCCATAGTCCCCCATGGGTCAGTACCGTAGATGTTCCATAGTCCCTCGGTCAGTACCGTAGATATTCCAGAGTCCCTCATCGGTCAGTACCGTAGATATTCCAGAGTCCCTCATCGGTCAGTACCGTAGATATTCCAGAGTCCCTCATCGGTCAGTACCGTAGATATTCCAGAGTCCCTCATCGGTCAGTACCGTAGATGTTCCATAGTCCCTCGGTCAGTACCGTAGATATTCCAGAGTCCCTCATCGGTCAGTACCGTAGATATTCCAGAGTCCCTCATCGGTCAGTACCGTAGATATTCCAGAGTCCCTCATCGGTCAGTACCGTAGATATTCCAGAGTCCCTCATCGGTCAGTACCGTAGATATTCCAGAGTCCCTCATCGGTCAGTACCGTAGATATGCCAGAGTCCCTCATCGGTCAGTACCGTAGATATGCCATGTAGTCCCTCGGTCAGTACAGTAGATATGCCATATAGTCCCTCGGTCAGTACCGTAGATGTTCCATAGTCCCTCATCGGTCAGTACCGTAGATGTTCCATAGTCCCTCATCGGTCAGTACCGTAGATGTTCCATAGTCCATCGGTCAGTACCGTAGATGTTCCTTAGTCCATCGGTCAGTACCGTAGATGTTCCATAGTCCATCGGTCAGTACCGTAGATGTTCCATAGTCCATCGGTCAGTACCGTAGATGTTCCAGAGTCCCTCATCGGTCAGTACCGTAGATGTTCCATAGTCCATCGGTCAGTACCGTAGATGTTCCATAGTCCATCGGTCAGTACCGTAGATGTTCCATAGTCCATCGGTCAGTACCGTAGATGTTCCATAGTCCATCGGTCAGTACCGTAGATGTTCCATAGTCCATCGGTCAGTACCGTAGATGTTCCATAGTCCATCGGTCAGTACCGTAGATGTTCCATAGTCCATCGGTCAGTACCGTAGATGTTCCATAGTCCATCGGTCAGTACCGTAGATGTTCCATAGTCCATCGGTCAGTACCGTAGATGTTCCATAGTCCATCGGTCAGTACCGTAGATGTTCCATAGTCCCTCGGTCAGTACCGTAGATGTTCCATAGTCCCTCGGTCAGTACCGTAGATGTTCCATAGTCCATCGGTCAGTACCGTAGATGTTCCATAGTCCATCGGTCAGTACCGTAGATGTTCCATAGTCCATCGGTCAGTACCGTAGATGTTCCATAGTCCATCGGTCAGTACCGTAGATGTTCCATAGTCCATCGGTCAGTACCGTAGATGTTCCATAGTCCATCGGTCAGTACCGTAGATGTTCCATAGTCCATCGGTCAGTACCGTAGATGTTCCATAGTCCATCGGTCAGTACCGTAGATGTTCCATAGTCCATCGGTCAGTACCGTAGATGTTCCATAGTCCATCGGTCAGTACCGTAGATGTTCCATAGTCCATCGGTCAGTACCGTAGATGTTCCATAGTCCATCGGTCAGTACCGTAGATGTTCCATAGTCCATCGGTCAGTACCGTAGATGTTCCATAGTCCATCGGTCAGTACCGTAGATGTTCCATAGTCCATCGGTCAGTACCGTAGATGTTCCATAGTCCATCGGTCAGTACCGTAGATGTTCCATAGTCCATCGGTCAGTACCGTAGATGTTCCATAGTCCATCGGTCAGTACCGTAGATGTTCCATAGTCCATCGGTCAGTACCGTAGATGTTCCATAGTCCATCGGTCAGTACCGTAGATGTTCCATAGTCCATCGGTCAGTACCGTAGATGTTCCATAGTCCATCGGTCAGTACCGTAGATGTTCCATAGTCCATCGGTCAGTACCGTAGATGTTCCATAGTCCATCGGTCAGTACCGTAGATGTTCCATAGTCCATCGGTCAGTACCGTAGATGTTCCATAGTCCATCGGTCAGTACCGTAGATGTTCCATAGTCCATCGGTCAGTACCGTAGATGTTCCATAGTCCATCGGTCAGTACCGTAGATGTTCCATAGTCCATCGGTCAGTACCGTAGATGTTCCATAGTCCATCGGTCAGTACCGTAGATGTTCCATAGTCCATCGGTCAGTACCGTAGGAATGCCATAGAGTCCCCCATGGGTCAGTACCGTAGACAAAAGTATGCTGTGTTCATATTTTCATACATGTAAAATGTAGAGGGGCAAGATGAGAAAGGAACAGGCCTAATAAATGTTTCCTATGTGTCCGTGGTGTATCTGCTCTGTCCTACTCCATCAGTGAAGAAACCATAGTCTTCTAAATGTCTCCCCGGTCATCGCTCTCCCCTCTTAGAGCTCCCTTCCACCCTCCCCACAACTTCATGGGATTCTACAGTGGATGTGAATGACACAACTTCCTCTCCTCTAACTGTCCCCTGTTCTCCCTCCAGGTGAGAACCCCCTCCCCCCAGGGGACCCCAACAGGGAGACGATGGGGAAGACAGAGGTGTCCCTCACCCTCGCCAACAAGTTTGATGTTCCCGGAGAGGCCAATGCCGAGATGGACGCCAGGACTCTACTGCTTAAGTAAGAGTAATATTAGTATACAATAAAAATATACACACTTTCTTAGGGCTCTTTCTCAATTGTCTAAATCGGTCCTCGCTTCGCCTTCTCGACTGCTCTTATCTGAAAGAACTGACCGGGTGGAAGCCAGCCTAATAATAAGCTGCCACCATATTGTTTTCACCTGCCAAGTTTCATTTCCAATCCGTGCAGATGATGGAGAGGACAGATTTTTAAGCAATTAGATCCAAGGTGTTAGTTCAAAAGGAGGCCAAATTGAGTTCCCGGACTCCTCAGTCGTTTGTGCATTCCCAGCTGAACCTTATCTTCCCTCTTTCTGGCCTGCTACACTAGAGGCGTAACCTTTGCAGAGCGTGAGACGCTTCAATTAATTTAAATGAAACCTGGGTGTGAGCGCCGGCTCCGGGAGGCTCACGCTGCTCAGAATGTTTTTTTCGCTCTGGTTGTAATTTCCAGATTTCGACTCACAGCTCACACCCAAGAACAATAGCATAAAGTGGCTTTCGCTCTGCTCACACCGGCTAAAAGTTACGCTTCCAGTCTAGCAGCTAAAAATAAACCTACTGTTGTCTTGACACCCTAGAATAGCTCCTATGTCTCTTTCCCCCTATCTTTCTCTCTCCAGCACCAAGCGGCTGATCGTGGATGTGATCCGGTTCCAACCTGGAGAAACACTCACTGAGATTCTGGAGGGTGCTGCCAATCCTGAACAGGTGAGGCACTGAGGAGGTAGGGATGAATGAGGGAGACCTGGACAAAACGTTTCAGTGCAATAGTGAACGTGTAAACTTGGCAGTATAACGCCTAAACAGTACACTGAGCTCAAAGTATTGGGACGGTGACACATTCAGTTGTTTTGGCTCTGTACTCCAGCACTTTGATTTGAAATGATACAATGACTGAGGTTAAAGT
This sequence comes from Oncorhynchus mykiss, assembly GCF_057628025.1. Lineage (NCBI taxonomy): Eukaryota > Metazoa > Chordata > Actinopteri > Salmoniformes > Salmonidae > Oncorhynchus > Oncorhynchus mykiss. The sequence continues at coordinate 81,821,830 of NC_143027.1, forward strand.
ACTGACTGTCAGCTTTTAATTTGAGGGTATTTTCATCCAAATTACAGCGCTTTTTGTACATAGTCCCCCCATTTTTAGGGGACCTATTAAAGTAGTCTCAACTTTATTATTTGTTCCCATGTTCCTAGCATGCAATGATGATAAAATCAAGCTTGGGACTCTACGACCTTGTTGGATGCAGTTGCTGTCTTGGTTGTGTTTTGATTATTTTGTGCCCAATATAAATGAATGGTAAATAATTGAAGTCACTTTAAGTGTCTTGTTTTGAACACTTCTACATTGTGGATGCTGCCATGATTACAGGTAGTCCTGAATGAACCGTGATGAATGAGGAAGTTAGAGGCATAAATATCATACCCTCCGTTATTGTAATGGTGAGAGGTTAGCATGTCTTGGGGTATGATACTTGTGCGCCTAACTTTTGTACCCTGCACACACTAATTGACAAAGAAACAAAACAAAGGCAAAGTCTTCTCAACAAAGCATGAGATCAAAAAGGCTTTAGGCACCGAGTGGTGCAGCGGTGTAAGGCTCTGCAGGGCTTGAGGTGTCACTACAGATCCGGGTTCGATCCCAGGCTGTGTCGCAGCTGGCTGCAACCGGGAGGCCCATGATGCCGCACAATTGGCCCAGCGTCGTCTGGGTTAGGGGAGGTTTTGGCCTTGTCCCATTGCGCTCTAGTGACTCCTGTGGGGGGTCGGGCACATGCACGCTGACACGGTCACCAGCTAGCTGTACAGTGTTTCCTTCGACACATTGGGTTAATGGAGCAGTGTGTCGAAGCAGTGCGGCTTGGCAGGGCCGTGTTTTGGAGGACACATGGCTCTCGACCTTTGCTTCCCCCGAGTCCGTACGGGAGTTGCAGCGATGGGACAAGACTAACTACCATTTGGGTACTTTTTCCAACACTGCAAAACAAGGTAGAAACTGAGATGCACTTCCTAACCTCCTTCCAAATGTATGACCATATTAGAGACACATATTTGCCTCAGATTACACAGAACCACAAAGGATTTGAAAACAAATCAAATGTTGATCAACTCCCATATCTATTAGGTGAAATACCACAGTGTGCCATCACAGTAGCAAGATTTGTGACCTGTTGCCACAAAAAAGAGCAACCAGTGAGGCACAAACACCACTGTAAATACAACCCATATTTACTTTTTATTGATTTTCCCTTTTGTACTTCAACTATTTGCTCATTTTGACAACACTGTACATAGCCATAATAACATTTGAAATTTCTCTATTCTTTTAACTTGTGTGTAATGTTTACTGTTCATTTTGGATTGTTTATCTTTTTAATTTGGTTTGGCAATGTAAACACATGTTTCCCATGCAAATAAATTCCTTTGAATTGAGGGAGAGGGAAGGATGCAAACCTGTAATATTAGTTAGCAGCTCACTAACACTTAATCTTTGTTTTTGATTATATTGTTGTGCCATAGAGTTAAAGCAGAGAGGGCACACCACTAAAGACTGGTAGCTTGCACCAGTTTAAAGTAGTCAACTGAGTAGGACTTCCTCTGGGTTCGGGAGTTATCACTTTTGCTTGGCTTTATTCAACTATGATTTGTGCACAATGACAGTATAGGGTGAAGTAGCCCCTAGACGCTGATCTGCAGTCAGTTTAGCATTTTCCCCACTACTGTTTAGGTTAGAATTGGGGGAAGGGAAGCTGATCCTAGATCTGTGCCTTGGGGAATCTTCCCCCCAGTGCCACAGCAACACATGACACCACCCCTGTTTTCCCCCTTCCAGGAAGTGGAGTACCAGCGTGCTATGCAGCGACGGGCCATCCGCGACGCCAAAACCCCAGAGAAGATGAAGCAGGCCAAGCCGGTGGTGGATGACAGCCTGACGCTGCAGGGCAAGAAGGACAAGATCAGGAGCAACCTGCAGCGCCTGGCAGAGCTGGGCAAGGTGCACCCTGAGAACCGCTACCAGGACCTCATCAACGACATCGCCAAGGTACTGTACAGCTCGCTAGTTGAAGCTGTGTGTGTCTCCACCCCTTGAACCACTTCTAGGACCCTAATCAACGACATCGCCATGGTACTGTGTGAGAGAGAGTCAGTGTTTCTGTGTCTGTCACGTGATGTGTGTGGTACTTATAGTATACGTGTTTTTGTGGATGTGCCACATAAAATATAACGTGTTTGTTCCAGGACATCCGAAACCAGCGGCGGTATCGGCAGCGGAGGAAGGCGGAGCTGGTGAAGCTCCAACAGACAAATGCCGCCCTCAACTCCAAGACCGCCTTCTACAACGTCCAGATTGACTACTACAATCAGTACATCAAGACCTGCATGGACAACCTGGCCAGCAACAAGGGCAAGTGAGTGGCCTTTGTCTTCATACCAGAGGGAAGACGCTAGCCTCCAGGTTTGAGAGGTGGGCAGGTGACTGGAGGGATGCAGGTTGGAATCCCAGGGTTCACGGAGGATGTTTTGTGTGTCAGTAGAATAAAGGATCAAGAGCTCAACTCTGAATTCTTATTACAGAAATGTTGTTTGGTGTAAGTGAATAAGATAGATGGGGAAACTTGCACTGCGGAGGTCAAGGGTTTGAACCTATTAGAGGGCTGGGTGGAGCCATTGTCATACTTTTTACATCTGGGTTGTGTTCATTAGGACACACGTTAACAAAATGTTGAAAAACGTAACAAGTGTTTGTTATTGGGCAAGTCTAGGAAGTACCTCCATTTTATTAAGTTTTAATTCCATGCCTAGACCCTGAAATGGAATGGAACTACCAAAATGTTAAGTTTCTAGCAGAAGGCAACTGCAACTTAGGTTGCAGGAACGTCATTACATGGACTGCTATTTCCTCTGTTACAATGTGTGACAGTGTTATGGACACTATATTCTCTCCCTCCCTCCTCAGGCTGTCAAAGAAACCAGGTGACACCAAGGCCAAGAAGAGTAAACAGGTGTCTCAGAAGTACACCGCCGCTCGCCTCCATGAGAAGGGTGTGCTGATCGAGATTGAAGACCTGCAGACAAACCAGTAAGTTAAAGATAGACCTTGGATGTTTAGTTAATAATTGTTTACCAAATGTTGTCTTGAAAGTTAGCTGTATGGGATTTATGATGTAATATGGATACATCTCATGACATCACACAAATCCTTAGTTTTAGGCAAACAATTGTGACATCCCCCTCCCCCACACACAGGTTTAAAAACGTTATCTTTGAGATCTCTCCATCGGAGGCGGTTGGAGTGTTCGATGTGAAGGCCAAGTTCATGGGAGTGCACTTGGAGACGTTACAGTTGGAATACCAGGTATACATGTGAATGATGTACAGTGATGCTGGGATGTGAAAAAGGTGGTCCAATGGGATTTTATGGTTGATATTTCTGTCTTTTTTTAAATACTTTTTCAAATTATTCCTTCTCCATTTCTCCTCATCTCCCTCGCTCTCCCCTTTCTCTGCTCCTCTCCCTCTTCCTGCCTCTCGTGCTCTCCCTTCCTCTCCATCTCATCTCTCTTACTCATCTCTTACTCTCCCTTCTCTTCTCTCTCCCAGGACCTCCTGCAGCTGCAGTATGAGGGTGTGGCTGTGATGAAGCTCTTCGACAGGGCCACCATCAATGTCAACCTGCTCATCTTCCTGCTCAACAAGAAGTTTTACGGGAAATAGATGGATGAGACGGGGAGATGGATGGAAAGAGAAGGAGAGGGGGCTACAGACACTGTTGAGAACAGAACATCTAACAGAGGGCCTTGGCTCTATGCTGTCTTAGCTCGGTTTCCCCCTCTTCCGCACTACTTTAAGTATATGTATTCATTATGTGCCTTATTGAGATGGAATATTCACCGTACGGTATGTGCCTTATTCGCCAAGGAAAAGTCCCCCGGAAGCCTGCTGGATGCTCCAAGTGTATCCTCGTCAGGATCCAGAGTGCTTGTTGCGTTTTGTGTTACTGTGTTACTGTAAGACTGTCAAAGGTATAAGATATGGATTTGTCTGTCAGGCGCTTGTTTTCCGGTTATTTGAAACGCAATTCAACAGTCGCATGTTGATGACATCGCAAGCAATTTTGTCATACAGTATAACTTTAAGGAACTTGCAAATCCACTATTGTCATAGGAAATAGCCTTTCAAGAGTAGACTGAACAATCAATGTAGAAAATATGTGTTATGCTTTGTGTTGAATAAATTTATAAAAGAAAACTGTTATTATTTATTCTTTGTCAGTCCTCCAAGTATAGTTAAGGTTACTTTCTTTTATGTTCCTTTTAAGGAGCATAGTTGTCAGATCAAATCACGCTTCATAGTTCTTTAGTCACACATTCACTATTAATTGAAAATACGGTGACTTCAGTTGATTTAACTCCGTTCACCACTGAAGGAGACCGTTCATACACTCAGTCTAGAGTGAGGTATTATATAACAATGACGAGAGATACGCTTTAGGTTCCAGTAGATGTCACTCACTGTACACTAAACAAACCGTCTCGGCACAGAATCCTTATGACAATCTGCTCCATTTCAGAAGACTGGAAAGCGTGATCTACAGTAATGCCCTGTCAGAATAGTTTTGAAATGTTTGTTTTAACCAGTGTACCCTTGTATTGAAGTTAATTTACACTGGGCCTAACCAGGATATAGTTATCTAGGAGCCTAAGCTCTTTCGCCTGTAGTCCATAGAATGTTCTACATGTTTTAAAGAATAAAGCTTTAATAATGCCATGTTTCGTGAGATACATATTACCAGTGACGTATAAAAAATGGTGACACTTTTTAAAACATTAAGATTTTTAAATGATTAAATGCTAAGAATGCTTACACATGATTATACATTTTAATATTTATAAATTGTTAAATACACATTGGTTATTATGCACACTTTCTGAATAGTAAATGAACTTGAAGGGAAGGTTTCCCAAAACCAGATCCAGCTCCAGCCTAGTCCTGGACTGAAATAGATGTTCAATAGAGATTCAGGATGAACCTAATCTGTGTCTGGGAAACTGGTCCTATTAGTTCAAATGGATTGTTTTGCAGAATGTCAGTATAATTTCATTTGCATTGTACAAATGTAATATTTTATATACAATATTTTTTCTCCATGTGGACACTAGCCAGCAGGTTCTAGTTCTGTATGTCCATGGATGATTGGATAGGTTTGAGAATGAAAAGTACAATTTAAGAACCTGAATAAATCAAGCTAATTTACTTTCACGTGTGTGCCACTGTGGTAAAATACATATTTACGATTGTTATGAGCACTTAAATGTTTCCTTCATTTATTTAGACATTTGTATCCAGGTCAATGGGGCGGCAGGGTAGCCTAGTGGTTAGAGCGTTGGACTAGTAACCGGAAGGTTGCGAGTTCAAACCCCCGAGCTGACAAGGTACAAATCTGTCGTCATTGAAAATAAGAATTTGTTCTTAACTGACTTGCCTGGTTAAATAAAGGTAAAATAAAACAAATTAAAAATTAGCATTCAGTTCACTAAATAATGAGGCTGAACAACCGTATGATAAAGGCTAGGCCGGAAGTAGGACAAATATAAGCACCCATCTAATTTGTATTATTATTTAAAGGCGATTTCCAATTGAGACAAATATCTGCAGCGTTTACCTAGAATGTGAACATGGTAACATTACTTTTAAAAGGCCCATTGTTGACAGGCCGATCTGATTAAATACTGGCCTAGGTGTCCCAAGCAAAACACGAACAGAAATAGCAACATGTTCCCCATGGTTTCAAATACAGAAAATTATGTAATATGCAGTTTCTTATCTTAGTCGATGCTATGATTAAATGATGCACAAAATGAAGCAAAAACACTTTTTTTTCAGACAAAGGCTATGTTTGAATTCCTAGGCTATATTCAGAAGTGGTTACAGTCATATTTCAGTGTATCAAGTGATCCCTAGTGTCAAATCTCAGTTTGCCAACCATCTCTACAATGAACTAGGTTTCCATCCAATTGATGCCAGATTTTCATACAAATATTAAAAAATCTGCATAAAGAAAATCTGCCGCCTTGTGGATAAAAATCAGTGTGATGGCGTAGTGCGCACAAAATGTACTTTTTCGCTTAAGTTTTCATGTCCCGAATAAAAATCAGTGTGATGACATAGTGCGCAAAAATGTACTTTTTCGCTTAAGTTTTCATGTCCCGAATAAAAATCAGTGTGATGACGTAGTGCTCACAAAATGTACTTTTTCGCTTAAGTTTTCATGTCCTGAATAAAAATCAAGTTAATTGCGTTTTCCAGTCCATTTTCAACTCTACCAATAGTTTTGTCACAAAAACTGTGCTCTTGGCACATGTGCTCAAGCCAACAGCTCACAGATACATTGCGGGTAGGCTAGTCTACATTATAAGATTATGGATAAGAGCGAGAATATTTCTATTTGTCAAATGGCAGTTAAGCATCGATCATCATGTCTCCAGAATAAGAACCTCGATATTTAGTGGAAAGAAGCATCAAGCTCATCATTGTTCACTTTCACCACGCTGTGAAGTTCAAAATGTATTTAATCTGTAGTCGAATCAACTACATGGTTTCCTGAGTCGTAGTGGGAGGACCTCACACCATATCATCATGTGACTCCAAGTTTACTTCAATATGATGGTTAATATATCAATATTTGCGCATAAAGGTGCTTGACCGACATTTCTTGCATAATTTATTTTATCGAAACAAAAAGATCCCGCCATGTCGAACAAACAATTTATCTGTTGGCTTTTATAAAATTGTACCAAAACCTCTGTTTCTATCACAGCTGTCTTGACTTTGTATTTATTCTGTATGACTTAACTCGCATAAAAACTGGAAACTTGTTATTGGCTGCAGTGAAAAGGATTCCGTTGGAGTGTTTCTATGCTACAATATTCAGTTGGATAATGCGGCCAGGTAAGAGTTCTTCATTGCCCTCCTGTGGACATAACCGGTAAGGTTGTTTTACAGTTTCAAGCATTTTTATTTATTTATATATGGCAGGATCAGTGGGAAAGGGATCTCACCAACGAGAGCCGACAAAACTATGGAGCGATATGCAACAGGAGATAAGACGAGAAGAAGCTCGACTTTACCGCATGGATTTGAATGTTTACATGCTAACTAAATATAGCCTGTAAAAAATAGTTGTAGCTGTTACAGTCGACCTGCCTGCCTAATCAGAGGACCAGAATCGAAAGCAATGTTTTTGAGATCGAGAGAGTGGATTATGTTACATGCTGATTTGGATAACGCTCGCGCTACTACTGCAAGATCTTTCCGACACTTGTTGAAATTACATTTCGAAATCTTCTCCACAAGGGAAAGTATTCGCTAATGAAAACATTGCTAACAACTATATTTGGGCAACGTTAGCAAATATTGTTTTAGTTTACAAATCTTTAGCCAACGTAAGTTGCGCTTCTCTTCTGCTGTTCGTGTCGCGTTACGCGGTAGCTACTGTACGAGCTTGCTGCGTAGCTGTAATTTTTTATCGAACATTTTTATACACTGCATAAAATGACAGTTTTGATAGCTTTGAAGAGGTTGAAGTACTTATTATTTGTTATTTAGCTACGCGTGTTGCCTCAATTGACAATGCATTGCTGGATACGTCCTCAAATAACGTTACTATTTTAAGCTAAATTGTTAATGAAGAAAATGGAAGTGACAGGTAGCTAGCTAGCACTGGCACTCTCTCACGCTAGCTAGTTAACATAACTAGCTACTCATTGAGTTTCAAACAAGTTGTTGGCTTATTAGTTTAGCTAACTATTTACAAATGTAAATATTTTCCCATGTTTTGACAATACGTTGGGATGTATAGAACTCAATAACTTCGGTAAGCGTTACCTGCTGGCACCGTAAACACATATTTTGGAATTTGTTTACAAACACTTGTCAGCTGAACTGTTCACTATTGTTAACTTATGTGGCTATCAAGCTAACGTTAGCTAGCACCGAAAATTTGCCAACGCGACGATTTGAAGCAGCACTGATGGATTCGCTAAAAGTGGACTGACAATCAAAACCACACTCTATATTTGTGCCCCAAGCACTCTCTTTACATTTTTTAAGTACAATTTTGAAACTGTGCGGCCCACACCATGTCCGGATCCCCGGGCTCGGGTGGCTCAAACCCCAGGAAGTTCAGCGAAAAGATAGCGCTGCACAACCAGAAACAAGCAGAGGAGACGCTGGCCTTCGATCAGCTTATGACAGATCTCACTGTCTCAAGGGTAAGCAGATCCCTGTCTATAAATATCGAATTATTAAGTGTGATTTATTTGTGCATGAGTGGTCTCAAAGCTAGATAGGAATGCCATGTTTAGTTTGATCAAGGAAGTTGGTCAGGCAAGCCAGCAGGGTGTGAATGCTCTCTGCTGTCAAGCAGCGGGGCACCTGTCAAACTTGTGTCACAATTCATTGAGGTTATGGTTAGGCAGGTTACTTCGAAATAAGGCTAGCTGTTTAACAAAATAACCATATGGCTATTGTTTACTATGTAACTACAATGACTGTAGTTAACAATACGTTGTTTAATACTTACAAAGATAATCCTTAAATCAAAGTTAAATTCATCAGGGTTGTTTGGAAATATATTTAGCCTAAACAGGGGGCTATCAATCGATGGGTGATTTAGTGGCTGACAGTTCACACTCACTAATTAGACAGGTCAGCATTGATTACTGCCGTGTGTGATGTGAACAGAAACACCACCAGTAAACATGCTTTCTGCACCACCCACTCTTGCACTCCTCAGCCTATTTTTGAATGAAATGATTGGTTAATAACCAGCCAGCTGCTGCATATTCTTCTGAGTCATCATTAACAGCAATGTGTTGTTGTCATATGATGTATAGATGGCAATTGTAATGGTGCCTCTAATTTTGCCTACACAATAAACTGTCTTAACTACATTCCCCTGTAATCATCCATTTGAATATACACATATACACTCGAGAAGTGAGATCTTCGGGCCTGCCTTTTCTGCACTGAATGGGACCTAAACTGCAAATGATGTGCCGATCTCATCCATTTAACTGTTTATTAAATGTACATTTTAGTCATTTAGCAGACGCTCTTATCTAAAGCAACTTGCAGCTACTAATGTTAATGTAGCTAGGGTAACATTGAATTGGGCAGTCCTTTACATTTGTGGGGACAATTGCATTCTAAAACACCCAAGCCCAGTTAACTGTGTTAGGCTGCATCAAGGTCTCAAATCAATCCCCTCTATTGTGAACGAGCAACTCTCACATTGCTTTACAGTGGGACATACACACAGTCATGCTTCTCTTATCTTCAATTGAGCCCTCGAGGGCTTTATCTCCTGCATGTATCTTAATGGAGTAAAAAGGCAGAGTTATTGGGGGCGTTGGGTGACTCATGCCTGGTTTTGCTCAGTGTTGGTAGCCTGCAACTGTTGGATTTTGGCAGGTTGAATATAAAGATGACAATGGCATCCTTGTATTGGGGACTTATTTGTTGAGGAATGTAACTGTTTTTCTGGGTGATTTGTGAGGTTTTAATTGCACTTCCCAAGACTGTGTTTTAATGTGTGTGTAAAATAAAATGAATGGCCAAGCTTGCTGGGAACCATGTGTAGACATACCAGCCCCGCCTCATCTGCTAACTACTCATAACAAGTTCACCATGTGTATCCAGCTAGATGGGAAGGAAACTTCTTGTGTGTCTGATTCATTTGAAATGTACCAGCTTTGCATCCAATGTTTTTCTTGTTGCCGACTACTTCTGAGACTATTTTAATACCAAACAACTAGCACCACAGCTGCTATGTAGGGACACTCTTAGGGACTTAGTCATTCTTCTCACAACTCCGCACAGATGGAATCTACAAGGGTAGCATTTCTTACAGTTGCTACATTCATTTTAGACTTTAATGATGTGTATTAGGGCTGCACGATATGGTAGAAATCGAATAGCGATTTACATTTTTTTAATGTAGTTCTTTACCAAATATTGTGATTTGACGAAGGTCATAACTCTTGGTATAACTTTTGGAATCCTAGAAATAAAATGACTTTTATATTAAGAAGCCGAGTGGAAAGCAGAATCGTTTGTTTTAGAATAGAGGATGACCGATTTATGATTTGTCAACGCCGATACCGATTTATTGGAGGACCAAAAAAAGCAGATTTTCTTAAAATATTTTTTACATTTTTATATATACATTTTATTTATTTGTAATAATGACAATTACAACAATACTGAATGAACAATGCACACCTATTTTAACTTAATATAATACATAAATAAAATCTATTTAGTCTCAATAATAATAAATAATGGAACATGCTCAATTTGGTTTAAATAATGCAAAAACACAGTGTTGGAGAAGAAGGTAAAAGTGCAATATGTGCCATGTAAAAAAAATTAATAAATAAAAACGTTAAAAAAAAGCTAACGTTTAAGTTCCTTGCTCAGAACATATGAAAGCTGGTGGTTCAATGTTCCCAGTTCTTCAATATTCCCAGTTAAGAAGTTTTAGGTTGTCATTATTATTGGAATTATGACTCGTCGACTATTTCTTTCTCTACCATTTGTATTTCATATACCTTTTGGCTATTGGATGTTCTAATAGGCACTTTAGTATTGTCCGCCTAATCTCAAGAGTTGATAGGCGCGAAGTCATAAACAGCGCTGTGAGTCAAGCATTGCTAAGAGCTGCTGGCAAACACAGTAAAGTTTGAATGCTTACGAGCTTGCTGCTGCCTACCACTGCTCAGTCAGTCTGCTCTATCAAATATCGAATCATAGACTTAATTCTAATATAATAAACACAGAAATACGAGCCTTTGGTCATTAATATGGTCAAACCAAGAAACTAATTCCGAAATCAAAACATTTATTCTTTCAGTGAAATACAGAACTGTTCCATATTGTATTGAACGGGTGGCAACCCTAAGTCTAAATATATGCTGTTACATTGCACAAACTTCAATGTTATGTCATAATTCTGGAAAATTAGTTCACAACAAGACAGTCAGCCCAAACTGTTGCATATACCTTGACACTGCGTGCAATAAATGCAAGAGAAGTGACACAATTTCCCTAGTTAATCTTGCCTGCATTAATTTCTTTTAACTAAACATGCAGGTTTAAAAAATATATATACTTTTGTGTATTGATTTTAAGAAAGGCATTGATGTTTTTGGTTAGGTACATTTGTGCAATGATTGTGCTTTATTCGCAAATGTGCTTTTGTTAAATCATCCCCCGTTTGGCGAAGTAGGCTGTGATTCAATGATAAATTAACAGGCACCGCATTGATTATATGCAACGCAGGACAAGCTAGATAACTGCATATGGTTGATGATATTACTAGGTTAACTAGTGATTATGTGAAGATTGATTTATTTTTATAAGATACGTTTAATGCTAGCTAGCAACATACCTTGGCTCCTTGCTGCACTCGCGTAACAGGTGGTCAGCCTGCCACTCAGTTTCCTCATGGATTGCAATGTAATCGGCCATAATCGGGGTCCAATAATGCCGATTACCAATTGTTATGCAAACTTGAAATCGGCCTTAATTAATCGGTCGACCTCTAGTTAGGTCAAATGCAGTCAACCGATTGTTCCAAACAGAACAGCAAGCAAACTTATAGTGAATCTAACATCGAGGACGAGGAACTGTGCCAGTTAAGTGACAGAGGCGGCTCAAGGTCCCCAGTGTCTGGCGCGTGAAGTCATTTAGCTCTGCTGGTTGGCTACTCCATAGCAACCTAGCGGTGCCAAAATCCCTGGTCTGCCCTAGAAAGCCTATGTCAATTACGATCGTCAGAACGGCCAAACCAGAAGAATTTAGGTGCCTGTTTTTGAGCTCTAAAATGTGTTTTATTTTGATCAAGTCCCAATGGTGAATTGTTATAAAGTTCGCTACAAATCAAGATATTTTAATTAAACAGTGATCCATTCTGACTACTACATTTGTTGTCACACAGGACCACGTGCTGACAGACAATCACGGGCCGGCAGGCTACGAGGATGCTCGTGCCCCCATGCACGTGTCTCTCAGGCAGGATGAAAATGACTACATCGACCATAATCCTTTGCTAGTTACGGTCACTTTCACCTAATTTTTTTTTAGTTTTTTTGGGTGTCATTAAGAATTAAGGCACTTTCCAGCTTAATGGGCTGTCGGGAGTTTCCATAGCGCTGACGTCATCCACTTATTCCTATCACCAACTACTGGTTTTAATGTCTATGGGAGGCACTTGGTGTGTGTGTGTGGGATGCAGCTGCAAGAGGAGAAAAAAAATTGAGTAAACTATAGCAAATGTTACAAGTGGCTGAGATGTTTCAGAATATTGCATGCGATATAAGTCTCTTGTGATGTGGATATTGCACATGTCAATATTGCGATTTTGATGTGATCTACACACAATACCCTGACGACAAAGAAAATTTTTTGCTAGTTTATAAAATTAAAAAAAACAAAAAAAAACATATTTACATAAGTATTCAGACCCCTTACTCAGTACTTTGTAAACGCTGCCAAAGGTGCTTCAAGTCTTCTTGGGATAACGCTACAAGCTTGGCAGACATCTACTTTTGGGAGTTTCTCCTGTTCTTTTCTGCAGATCCTCTCAAGCTCTGCCAGGTTGGATGGGGAGCATCGCAGCACAGCTATTTTCAGGTCTCTCCAGAGATGTTTGATTGGGTTGAAGTCGGTGCTCTTGCTGGGCCACTCAAGGACATTGAGACTTTTCCTGAAGCCACTCCTGTGTTGTCTTGTTGGAAGGTGAACCTTAGCCACAGTCGGATAACCTGCTACAGAACGCTCAGGACTTCAAGGATCTTTCTGTACTTTGCTCCGTTCATCTTACCCTCAATCCTGACTAATCTCCCAGTCCCTGCCGCTGAAAAACTTCCCCACAGCATGATGCTGCCACCACCATGCTTCACCGTAGGGATGGTGCCAGGCTTCTTCTACCTGAATGCCAAGCATAACATCTGATCTTGGTTTCATCAGACCAGAAAATCTTGTTTCTCATGGTATGAGAATCCTATAGTTACCTTTTAGGAAAGCCCGCTTGGCGTTTATCTTGTGCCTTTTTATTGAGGAGTGGCTTCTGTCTGGCCACTCTACCATAAAGGCCTGATTGGTGGAGTGCTGCAGAAATGGTTGTCCTTCTGGAAGGTTCTCCCATCTCCAAAGAGGAACTCCAGAGCAACCATAAGGCTCTTGGTCACCTCCCTGATCAAGGCCCTTCTCTCCTGATTGCTCAGCTCTAGGAAGAGTGGTGGTGGTTACAGACTTCTTCCATTTTAAGAATGATGGAGGCCACTGTGTTCTTGGGGAACTTCAATACTGCAGAAAGTTTTTGGTACCCTTCCCCAGATCTGTGCCTCGACACAATCCGTTCTCTGAGCACTACGGACAATTCCTTCGACCTCATTGCTTGGTTTTTACTCTGACATGCACTGTCCACTGTGGGACCGTATATAGGCAGGTGTGTGCTTTTTCAAGCCATGTCCAATCAATTGAATTTAGAACAGGTGGACTCCCAAGTTGTAGAAACATCGCAAGGATGATCAATGGAAACAGGAAGCACCTGAGCTCAATTTTGAGTCTCAAAGCAAAGGGTCTGAATAGTTAGGTTATTTCAGTGTTTTATTTTTAATACATTTGAAAAAATGTCTAAACTGTTTTCACTTCATTATGGGCTATTGTGTGTAGATTGATTGATTTGAATTACATCCTTTATTATACAATGGATTTAACGTAACAATGTGGAAAAGTGAAGGGGTCTGAATACTTTCCCAATGCGCTGTATATACAAAAATATAAACGCAACAACAATTTTACTTAGTTACAGTTCATGTAAGGAAATCAGTCAATTGAAATAAATGAATTAGCCCCTAATCTATGGATTTCACATGACTGAGCAGGGGCGCAGCCATGGGTGGGCCTGGGAGGTCATAGGCCCACCCACTTGGGAGCCAGGCCCAGCTAATAGTAATTTGTTTTTCCCTACAAAAAAGGGCTTTATTACAGACAGGAAATACTCCTGTTTCATCAGCTGTGACGGTGGTTGGTCTCAGATGATCCCACAGGGGAAGAAGCCGAATGCGGAGGTCCTGAGATGGCGTGGTTACACATGGTCTGCAGTTGAGTCCAGTTGAACGTACTGCCAAATTCTCTAAAACAACGTTGGAGGAGGTGACTTATGGTAGAGAAATTAACAGGTGGATGGATAACCTTGGCAAAGGAGAAATGCTCATTGATAGTGACAAATCAACAACCTAAAACTGTCCCAAACACAGGATTAAAACAAGCTTATATTTTGGGTTCTGATTGGGTACGACAGTTGAACTCCGCTCATGAAGCATATATTCTTCAAGATATGTATATGTATATGTGTATATGTGTATATGTGTATATGTATGTGTATGTATATATATGTGTATATATATGTATATATGTGTATATATATATATATATATATATGTGTATATATATATGTGTATATATGTATATGTATGTACAGTGCCTTGCGAAAGTATTCGACCCCCTTGAACTTTGCGACCTTTTCTCACATTTCAGGCTTCAAACATAAAGATATAAAACTGTATTTTTTTGTAAAGAATCAACAACAAGTGGGACACAATCATGAAGTGGAACGACATTTATTGGATATTTCAAACTTTTTTAACAAATCAAAAACTGAAAAACAGGCAGGTCCGAGATACAGTTGTAAAGAAGTTTAAAGCCGGTTTTGGATACAAAAAGATTTCCCAAGCTTTAAACATCCCAAGGAGCACTGTGCAAGCGATAATATTGAAATGGAAGGAGTATCAGACCACTGCAAATCTACCAAGACCTGGCCGTCCCTCTAAACTTTCAGCTCATACAAGGAAAAGACTGATCAGAGATGCAGCCAAGAGGCCCATGATCACTCTGGATGAACTGCAGAGATCTACAGCTGAGGTGGGAGACTCTGTCCATAGGACAACAATCAGTCGTATATTGCACAAATCTGGCCTTTATGGAAGAGTGGCAAGAAGAAAGCCATTTCTTAACGATATCCATAAAAAGTGTCGTTTAAAGTTTGCCACAAGCCACCTGGGAGACACACCAAACATGTGGAAGAAGGTGCTCTGGTCAGATGAAACCAAAATTGAACTTTTTGGCAACAATGCAAAACGTTATGTTTGGCGTAAAAGCAACACAGCTGAACACACCATCCCCACTGTCAAACATGGTGGTGGCAGCATCATGGTTTGGGCCTGCTTTTCTTCAGCAGGGACAGGGAAGATGGTTAAAATTGATGGGAAGATGGATGGAGCCAAATACAGGACCAGTCTGGAAGAACCTGATGGAGTCTGCAAAAGACCTGAGACTGGGACGGAGATTTGTCTTCCAACAAGACAATGATCCAAAACATAAAGCAAAATCTACAATGGAATGGTTAAAAAATAAACATATCCAGGTGTTAGAATGGCCAAGTCAAAGTCCAGACCTGAATCCAATCGAGAATCTGTGGAAAGAACTGAAAACTGCTGTTCACAAATGCTCTCCATCCAACCTCACTGAGCTCGAGCTGTTTTGCAAGGAGGAATGGGAAAACATTTCAGTCTCTCGATGTGCAAAACTGATAGACATTCCCCAAGCGACTTACAGCTGTAATCGCAGCAAAAGGTGGCGCTACAAAGTATTAACTTAAGGGGGGCTGAATAATTTCACGCCCAATTTTTCAGTTTTTGATTTGTTAAAAAAGTTTGAAATATCCAATAAATGTCGTTCCACTTCATAATTGTGTCCCACTTGTTGTAGATTCTTTACAAAAAAATACAGTTTTATATCTTTATGTTTGAAGCCTGAAATGTGGCAGAAGGTCGCAAAGTTCAAGCGGGCCGAATACTTTTGCAAGGCACTGTATATACTGCACAAAATTATAAACTCATGTAAAATGTTGGTTTCATGAGTTGAAGTAGAAGATCCCAGAAATGTACCATACGCATATAATGCTTATTTCTAATGTCGTCTAATGGACGTCTAACAGGCTTGTTGTCTGTGACCTGTTAAACATTATTCCTAATGTCCATATTGACCTACTTCTTCAGATGTGGAGAATATCAATAACATCTCATTCATTCCCCCTTCTCTCCTCTTCCACCCTTCAGTTACATTTATCCTGTACTGTGGATTGGGAGCTGACAACGGTTGCATTCATTAGGTACCAAACAGGAGAGAACTGAGTTAAACAGGAAGGTATTAACTGCACTTGTCAAAATAAACGCTTTGTCATTTTCTGTTGAAAAGCATTTCAAAGCGTTTTGTTGTGCCCTAATGAACAAGGTCGAAGGCGGCTATTAAGAAAGCCCACCTCCACGCAATCACAAGCTGAATTGAAATCTCTTGATTTGATTAATTTTCTGCCTCCTGAAACATTAAGGCACTCGGTACACATGCAGAGTCGTGAAAAATGACATGATCTCCTGGGAAAAAATATAAAGGTTCCATTCACATTATTTCCATACCATCACTTCACAATGTCTTCTTTTATGAGAGGCCAGAGTTTGAAATGGGCAGTTAAAGGAGATGTGGTTTGGAGGCTACTCCGAGTGATGTTGCCTGTAAGGTATGAACTGTTGATGACCCGTGAGAGACCGAGGCCCAGTGAGTGGGTTGCAGTTGTCGGAGTTCATGAGACGCTGCCAGAAAACGGCTGTAATTAAAACTCACTGTTTCAACATTCAGGCTGAGTTGAAAGTGCTCGAGTGGCTCTGTGTTTGGGTCTGTTTTAGGGCTGGGAATTGCCAGGGACCTCACAATACGATATTGTTGTGAAATGTTGGTGCCGATATGAATTACAATTCTATACAGTGAGCTCAAAGTATTGTGACTGGGGCATTATTTTTTTGGTTCTACTCCAGCACTTCTATTCTTATTTACAATAAAAGTGACTCCAAAATTACACACTACATTATTTACTATTAATTTCTATTAGGCACAAAATAATCTGAAACACAACCAAAACAAACAGCAAACTCATCCAACAATTTTTTTTGTGACAAACTTGATCAAGTCATTGTGTGCTATGAATATGGGACCAGATTTAATACACAAGTGAATTTGTCACGATACTTTGTCACCTAAAATAGGGGGACTAAGACAAAATCAAATGTATTTGTCACATACACATCTGCAGATGTTAATGCGACTGTAGCGAAATGCTTGTGCTTCTAGTTCCGACCATGCAGTAATATCTAACAAGTAATATAACCTAACAATTTCACAACAACTACCTTTTACACACAAGTGTAAAGGAATGAATACGAATATGTACATAAAAATATATGAATGAGTGATGGTACAGAACGTCATAGGCAAGATGCAGTAGATGGTATAGAGTACAGTATATACATATGAGATGAGTAATGTAGGGTATGTAAGCATTATAGAAAGTGGCTAGTGATAAATTATTACATCAATTTTTCCATTATTAAAGTGGCTGGAGTTGAGTCAGTATGTTGGCAGCAGCCACTCAATGTTAGTGATGGCTGTTTAACAGTCCGATGGCCTTGAGAGAGGGCTGTTTTTTTAGTCTCTCGGTCCCAACTTTGATGCACCTGTACTGACCTCGCCTTCTGGATGATAGCGGGGTGAACAGGCAGTGGCTCGGGTGGTTGTTGTCCTTGATGATCTTTTTGGCCTTCCTGTGACATTGGGTGGTGTAGGTGTCCTGGAGGGCAGGTAGTTTGCCTCTGGTGATGCGTTGTGCAGACCTCACTACCCTCTGGAGAGCCTTACGGTACATACATCCCGACAACATCCCGACAAGATGCTCTCGATTGTGCATCTGTAAAAGTTTGAGTGTTTTTGGTGACAAGCCAAATTTCTTCAGCCTCCTGAGGTTGAAGAGGCGCTGCTGCGCCGCCTTCACCACGCTGTCTGTGTGGGGGTGGACCATTTCAGTTTGTCCGTGATGTGTACGCAGAGGAACTTAACTTTCCTCCTTCTCCACTACTGTCCCGTCAATGTAGATAGGCGGCTGCTCCCTCTGCTGTTTCCTGAAGTCCACAATCATCTCCTTTGTTTTGTTGATGTTGAGTGTGAGGTTATTTTCCTGACACCACACTCTGAGGGCCCTCACCTCCTCCCTGTAGGCCGTCTCGTCGTTGTTGGTAATCAAGCCTACCACTGTAGTGTCGTCTGCAAACTTGATGATTGAGTTGGAGGCGTTCATGGCCACGCAGTTGCGTGAAAAGGGAGTACAGGAGAGGGCTGAGAACGCACCCTTGTGGGCACCCAGTGTTGAGCGGGGTGGAGATGTTGTTACCTACCCTCACCACCTGGGAGGCGGCCCGTCAGGAAGTCCAGGACCCAGTTGCACAGGACGGGGTCGAGACCCAGGGTCTCGAGCTTAATGACAAGTTTGGAGGGTACTATGGTGTTAAAGGCTGTGTACAAAAAGTGCTGTAATTTTTGAAATGATTCACCCGATATGGTGAAAATACCCTCAAATTAAAGATGAGTCTGCACTTTAACCTCATTTGTCATTTTATCATTTCAAATCCAAAGTACTAGAGTATAGAGCCAAAACAATTTAAATTTGATACTGTAACTTTATTGCAATTTGATGTTCCAAACATATTGCTCATGCAGAGGGATGAGAGACCCGTGAGAAAATAAGTTTTGATCAGTCATGGAATTAAGTGCTTAAAACAAATTGGCTCCCTTTTTGTTAAAATATGGAGAACATGCTATGAAGGAAAAATGTTTTGGTGCAGGTACAGCCAACTAGTGCAAAAATCATATTGCGATATTGTCAAATAATATCCCAATATGTAAACTAGCAATTTTTTTATTTTGCACCTCACTAGTCTGTTTTCACCGGAGGGTAAACTGCTTTCCCACCACTGTGCATAGTAGACCTAGGCTATTTCACTGAATGGTCAAGGAGTTTGCCAGCTAATGTGGATAAATGCATAGGGTAGGCTTATACAGATTTTTCTGTTTCTACTGAAAGCAAAGTGTTCATGTGTCTTTATAAAGTTGTTGTTGCACACTCTCTTTTTAGGAAAGTAAACTAGCAAAGTGTCTTCCTGCTCTGTGAAAAAGGTCTACACCGGTGCTTCGTGGTCTGCAGATGCTTTCGGCTTCTCCTATGTTGTTCATCTGCAGTTTGTCGTATGAGTTGTTGAAATCGCCTGGATTTCCTCTCAACCCATGGGAATAATGTCACCGCAAGGTCTTTGACATTTTGTCCCTCTGTGTCATCTTTATGAATAGTATTATTGGATACTCTGAGGCGCTGGAATGTGTGTTCTGTTTATGATGGTTGTCTTGTTGCATTATCCCGTCCTCCGGAACCCCATTCGTTAAGCACTGTTTTACCCGATTGGCTGGGAGTATTTAAAATAGTCCTGCATTTTGTCTTTGGTGGGACAATCTTGTGATGGGTAATTTTTTTATATTAAGGTGTGGTCTATGCCAAGTTAGGCTATGACCATGTTAGGTAGGCTACCTATCTGGGAAGCTGGGGAAAACAGAGGGGGTATTGGCAATGAGATTGCTATGCATTAAGGGGAAATTCCCTCTCGAGTTGATCTTGAGGGGATGTTGGATTCAGAACAGAGATTGTGGTTTTTAAATGCTCAGTCTAACAGGGCTGGGCGATTTATATCAAATTGATTTCAATGTATGTTTAGTCCGACGTTCCAAATGCTTATATCGCAAGATTCAAGGTATAAAAAAAAATTCTCCCCAGTTTTTGACTGTCTTTTTGGTCTTGTCTCCTGTGCTGTGTTCACCGCACTTTCCCACTTCTACACAGACCAAGACCCTCCCCCTGCCACTCAAAACAACAAGGACTAAAGAACACTTCTTCCTCACTGACAACAAGCAGTTTAAACTCTCGTTTTGCATTTGAGGTTTGGTCCTACAGAATCGGTCAAATGGCCACAGAAACGCTTAATTAAATAATGAAAAATGTTCTAACGATACCCTTTTTATGTCTCAACTCCCAAAATGTAGAATAGAGCAGACCCTACTAAAATGAGAGTCCCAGTAAACATGATTTTGTTGAATGTAATACCGCTAGCAGCATTTTAGCAACAGACTTATGTGCTAGCTGTCTGGTCTGTGTTTTTATAAATGTGCAGTGAGTATACAAATACAGATTTATATAAGAAATTGGCAACTCCTTCTGATTCTTAGTAATAAGCATCTTATCCCGGTAGGCCACTTGATTTCAATATCTAAACAAAGTGAACAGAGTTCTTCAAACAGGTGGAGATGGACAGGAGGGTGTATTCATAACAGTTCAACTGTTCTACCATGTTAGCAAGCAAATACACCCAAGTTGGCTAGACTTGAAATATAAAGTTTAGGTGGCTACTCATTAGCACGTGATTGTTTGAGACTTGTGTTAATATTTTATGACTGCTACAAGAAGTTGGGCACTATTGCTGAAATGTGCATATTCTGGTGAAATGTCTAACAACATTGCATTTCATAGACAGACTTGAAAGCCAGATCAATGATTATTGCAAAAAAAATGCAGGTGAAACTTTTGATGAAATTGGGTCTTTATGGTTGTGGAAGTCATATATTTTTAGCCAAGGTATAATTTTACAAGCCGTGAATTCATTAGATTATTCCTGACTGTTTGAAATGGGGTGTTTTGACCTTAAATTGTGGAACAAAGCTTTATTTAGAGAAAGTCAAAATCTCTCTGTGTACAGTTGTGGGCAAAAGTTTTGAGAATGACAAAATATTAATTTTCACAAAGTCTGCTGCGTCAGTTTGTATGATGGCAATTTGCATATACTCCAGAATGTTATGAAGAGTGATCAGATGAATTGCAATTAATTGCAAAGTCCCTCTTTGCCATGCAAATGAACTGAATCCCCCAAAAAACATTTCCACTGCATGTCAGCCCTGCCACAAAAGGACATTTCAGTGATTATCTCGTTAACACAAGTGAGTGTTGACGAGGACAAGGCTGGAGATCACTCTGTCATACTGATTGAGTTCGAATAACAGACTGGAAGCTTCAAAAGGAGGGTGGTGCATCATTGTTCTTCCTCTGTCAACGATGGTTACCTGCAAGGAAACACGTGCCGTCATCATTGCTTTGCACAAAAAGGGCTTCATAGGCAAGGATATTGCTGCCAGTAAGATTGCACATAAATCAACCATTTATTGGATCATCAAGAACTACAAGGAGAGCGGTTCAATTGTTGTGAAGAAGGCTTCAGGGCGCCCAAGAAAGTCCAGCAAGCGCCAGGACCGTCTCCTAAAGTTGATTCAGCTGCGGGATCGGGGCACCACCAGTACAGAGCTTGAATGGCAGCAGGCAGGTGTGGCAGCAGGCAGGTGTGAGTGCATCTGCACGCACAGTGAGGCGAAGACTTTTGTAGGATGGCCTGGTGTCAAGAACGGCAGCAAAGAAGCCACTTCTCTCCAGGGAAAAACATCAGGGACAGACTGATATCCTGCAAAAGGTTCGGGGATTGGACTGCTGAGGACTGGGGTAAAGTCATTTTCTCTGATGAATCCCCTTTCCGATTGTTTGGGGCATCCGGAAAAAAGCTTGTCCGGAGAAGACAAGGTGAGCGCTACCATCAGTCCTGTGCCATGCCAACAGTAAAGCATCCTGAGACCATTCATGTGTGGGGTTGCTTCTCAGCCAAGGGAGTGGGCTCACTCTCAATTTTGCCTCAGAACACAGCCATGAATAAAGAATGGTACAAACACATCCTTCTAGAGCAACTTCTCCCAACCATCCAGGAACAGTTTGGTGATTAACAATGCCTTTTCCAGCATGATGGAACACCTTGCCAAAAGGCAAAAGTGATAACTAAGTGTCTCAGGGAACAAAAGATTGATATTTTGGGTCCATGGCCAGGAAACTCCTAAGACCTTAATCCCAGTGAGAACTTGTGGTCAAGCCTCGAGGCAGGAGGACAAACAAAACCCCACAAATTCTGACAAACTCCAAGCATTGATTATGGAAGAATGGGCTGCCAACAGTCAGGATGTGGCCCAGAAGTTAATTGACAGCATGCCAGGGCGGATTGCAGAGGTCTTGAAAGAGAAGGGTCAACACTGCAAATATTGACTCTTTGCATCAACTTCATGTAATTGTCAATAAAAGGCTTTGACACTTATGAAATGCTTGTAATTATACCTTTAGTATTCCATAGTAACATCTGACAAAAATGTCTAAAGACACTGAAGCAGCGAACTTTGGAAATGTAATATTTGTCATTCTCAAAACTTTTGGCCACGACTGTATACACACAACTGGTCAAAAGTTTGGGGTCACTTAGAAATATCCTTGTTTTTGAAAGAAAAGCACTTTTTATCCATTTAAAATAACATCAAATTGATCAGAAATACAGCGTAGACTTAATGTTGTAAATTGTAGCTGGAAACGGCAGATTTTTTTATGGAATATCTACGTAGGCGGACAGAGGCCCATTGTCAGCAACCATCACTCCTGTGTTCCAATGGCACGTTGTGTTAATCCAAGTTGATCATTTTGAAAGGCTAATTGATCATTAGAAAACCCTTTTGCAATTATGTTAGAACAGCTGAAAACTGTTCTGATTAAAGAAGCAATAAAAATGCCCTTTAGACTAGTTGAGTATCTGGAGCATCAGCTTTTGTGGGTTCAATTACAGGCTCAAAATGGCCAGAAACAAATAACTTTCTTCTGTAACATTCCATGCCAGAAATTGCCAAGAAACTGAAGATCTCGGACAACGCTGTGTACTACTCCCTTCACAGAACAACGCAAACTGGCACTAACCAGAATAGAAAGAGTGGGAGGCCCCGGTGTCCAACAGAGAAAGAGGACAAGTACATTAGTGTCTAGTTTGAGAAACAGACACCTCACAAGTCCTCAACTGGCAGCTTCATTTAAATAGTACCCTCAACACCAGTCTCAATGTCAACAGTGAAGAGGTGACTCCCGGATGCTGGCCTTCTAGGCAGAGTTCCTCTGTCCAGTGTCTGTGGTCTTTTGCCCATGTTCATCTTTTCTTTTTATTGGCCCGTCTGAGGTATGGCTTTTTCTTTGCAACTCTGCCAGAAGGACAGCATCCCGGAGTTGCCTCTTCACTGTTGACGTTGAGACTGGTGTCCATCTGATTTTTAGCCATATCGCTCAGGCCCAACATCAGTGGTGTTCTCTCTTACTTTGTAGACAGACATGGGCTCATCTTACACCTGCAAGATGTTGCCGGCTTGTCAGACACACCGAGAGAGAACGGCTTTCCCTGGAGCTCGAGCCACGTGTTCAATTTGAATGACATTTAATCACAACAAGAGCTAAAGGTCTCCTGAATGTCCCTGAAGCTGTAGAGTGTTACATTAAACCTAGTTTAGCTCATTGTCAACTATTTTACTGTCCTCTCTTCTCTGAGAGTTCCTCTTCTGTGTAAACCCATTGAGTGCATCAAATGAGGTCAGTCTTTGAGATTCAAATTTTGTCCTTTGGTTAGTGTGAGGAAGAAATGCCCCACGGATTTGCCTTTTCCTGATCAGAATTGATAATTGGAACTGTTTACCTTAGCCGAACAAACCATGCTCTGTGTGGTCCCTGAGTTGGTCCTGTGTTGGAGGAGCACAGGGTCTGTATCCACAAAGTGTCTCAGAGTAAGTGCGCTGCTCTAGGATCTGTCCATATAGCCTACTGTTTGTTATTCATTATCAGCACTCCTACTCTGAGACACTATGGATAAGGGGCCCGGTGTGGAGACAGGCTGCTATACCAGACTCATGTCTATCAATTGGTGAATGGATAGGTTACAAAACATTTGCTTCTAGGGGTTCCCTTTAATGAACAGATGTATTCTCCAGAAACTAGACTACGTCATTGGACAGAAATGACACCTCCCCACACCCATGAGCAAAAGCGTAACCGAAGTATTGTTTGTCTAAAACCTAAGGATTTCTGTAATGTCATTCAATAAGAAATTGATAGTGTATCATGTATTTGAACCATACAGCCAACATTGAAGGCAATGTTTGATTTGAACCAATAAACTAAACCAGCAACACAACTTCCATTGTCTTATTTCTCTGATGTACAACTTTCTGTCACTCTTGCTGTCTTGTACATATTTTGCCCTTATTATCCCCATGCTCCGCCCATGCAGCTGCTGTGTTGACTGGATGCAATTATAGCCCAGGGGTGACCATTGGCCAATCTTAGTCATGTAGGCAGGAGTAGGAGAGGAGTTGATGCTGGGCTGGAGCAAAATAAAGCGGAGGGCATGCTAAACAACTTTTCTTTTAGCACGGCTGTGCTGTGTTCATAGGTACAGGGCGGAGCAGAGTAAAAAAAGTTGTTTCGCACAACCTTGAGTCTACAGTAGCTTTTCTACAACGGGTTACCATTACATTTTGAAATAAAAAAATAGGCTACTTTCATCCCTCAATGAAAATATAGGCGTAGTTCTGACACATCTATGGTTGCTAGCCAAGCGGGCTGGCCGTTGACTATCGGTTTGGTTGCCAGAGACGCGACACATACGTTAACCTTTCTGATCTCCCCATCCCGGATCCGGGTTCGTGAATACAGACTCAAGCTCATTACCATAACGCAACGTTAACTATTCATGAAAATCGCAAATGAAATGAAATAAATATGCTAGCTCTCAAGCTTAGCCTTTTGTTAACAACACTGTCATCTCAGATTTTCAAAATATGCTTCTCAACCATTGCAAAACAAGCATTTGTGTAACAGTATTGATGGCTAACGTAGCATTTAGCATTAGCATTCAGCTGGCAACATTTACACAAAAAAACAGAAAAGCATTCAAAAAAATCATTTACCTTTGAAG
Organism: Oncorhynchus mykiss; assembly: GCF_057628025.1. NCBI lineage: Eukaryota > Metazoa > Chordata > Actinopteri > Salmoniformes > Salmonidae > Oncorhynchus > Oncorhynchus mykiss. Next base: position 81,846,623 of record NC_143027.1, read on the forward strand.
AACTTCAGATGTTTTCAATGAGGAGACTCTCAGATAGCAAATGTTCAGTTTTTCCTGAAAGATTATTTGTTTAGGACAAATCGCTCCGTTTTCTGCGTCACGTTTAGCTATGAAAAAACCCCTGTATCCAGGATTGTGTAAATCTATCAGCAAGCTCATTAGCATAACACAACGTTAACTATTTATGAAAATCGCAAATGAAATGAAATAAATATGCCATCTCTCAAGCTTAGCCTTTTGTAAACAACACTGTCATCTCAGATTTTCAAAATATGCTTCTCAACCATAGGAAAACAATAATTTGTGTAAAAGTAGCTAGCTAGAGTTAGCATTTCGCGTTAGCATTTAGCGTTAGCATTAGCGTTAGCATCCAGCACGCAACATTAACAAAAACATAAAAGCCTTCAAATAAAATCATTTACCTTTGAAGAACTTCTGATGTTTTCAATGAGGATACTCTGTTAGATAGAAGATGCTCAGTTTTTCCAAAAAGATTCCTTGTGTATTAGAAATAGCTCCGTTTTATACATCACATTTGGCTACCAAAAAAAATCCATAAATTCAGTCCTCAAAACGCAAACTTTTTTCCAAATTAACTCCATAATATCGACTGAAAACATGGCAAATGTTGTTTAGAATCAATCATCAAGGTGTTTTTCACATATCTCTTCATTGATACATCGTTCTTGGACACATGCTTTCTCCCCTGAATCAAATGGTAAAGTAGAAGCAGCTGGCAATTGCGCACCGAATTCGACGCAGGACACCAGGCGGACACTTGGAAAATGTAGTCTCTTATGGTCAATCTTCCAATGATATGCCTACAAATACGTCACAATGCTGCTAAGACCTTGGGCGAACGACAGAAAGTGTAGGCTCATTCGTTGCGCAATCACAGCCATATAAGGAGAGAATGGAAAACAGAGCTTCAGAAATTCTGCTAATTCCTGGGTGATGCATCATCTTGGTTTCGCCTGTAGAATGAGTTCTGGGGCACTTACAGACAAAATCTTTGCAGATTCTGAAACTTCAGAGTGTTTTCTTTCCAAAACTGTCAAGAATATGCATAGTCGAGCATCTTTTCGTGACAAAATATCGCGCTTAAAACGGGAACTTTTTTTATCCAAAAATGAAATAGCGCCCCTAGAGCTCTAACAGGTTAAGTATTTTTGTTCTATATCTATGGATGCAACCCAGTCGTTCGTTGTAAATGTTCAGTTGCCATCCTGGCAGGCAACGCTCTAGCAACGCTAGCTAGCAAACTACGGCTAACACAGTCAGCTCAAACAGTGCAGTGCTAGAATAACAGCAAAGTAGCTGCAATTGCATTTGTTTAAGATGTTTTGGATACATCCATATCAATGAGCTAATGATGTGTGATTTTTGCCCTTCATAGAAAATGTGCTTTCTTGTCAGGGCACTGTTCATAGGAGCTAGCCAACTACACAGCTAACGCAATTACTTCAAACTGAAGCTGGTAGGACAGCAAACTAGCTGCATGTCGTTTGACCTGTTTCTGTATTTCTTTGTATAGATCCATAAATATTATGCTGATTTCAACTGGTTGAGAAAAGATTGAACGTGTCAGGACGAGACTTTCTTTCGCAGGACCGCTATTGGACATCCCTCTAATAAATCCTGCTCCTTCTTCTCCTGTGGCTCCTTGGTTACTGACTGCCGTTTTGTTGTTGACCAACAGGTGCAGTTCCAGAAGATCCAACAGCTACGTCAGACCCAGACCAGGGCCCAGTACTATGGAGGCTCCCTGCCCAACGTCAACCAGATCGGCAACTCTAGCGCCGACTTCCAGGTGAGGCCCCCCCCCTCAAACAATTGTGCTCTTTTTTTTTTTTTTTCAATTTTTTTAAAATATCTACACACAATGCCCCGTAATGACAAATTGAAAACATGTTTTTAGACATTTCTGCAAATGTATTGAAAATAAATTCTGAAATTTCTCATTTCCATAAGTATTCACACCCTTGATTCAGTACTTTGTAGAAGCACCTTTTGTGGCGATAACAGCTGTGAGTCTTTCTGGGTAAGTCTCTAAGAGCTTTGCACACCTGGATTGTACAATATTAACCCCAATGTCTTCAAGCTGTCATTGTCCTGATTACAAGTATTCCCATAACCATTGTTCCCTCTAAGTTGCGTGCGGGCACGCAGTACCCCCGAGACTCCATCGCAGCTCCCCAGTACTGCTGCGCAGAAGAAATATCAGCCCACGGAGAGAAGCACGAGGATTGAACTACATTCAACTTTCTAGAGATTTCCCCATTAGTTAACACCTATCAACCATTCCCTTTACTCTGGCAATTGTGCTTGTATCAATGCAATATTAGCCACTTTCAATGCAACATACCGAAACTAAACAAATAATGCAAAAGATTTTGTCGGCAGAACGCATCGGAGTAGGATTGTATTACACAGGACTCCGCCCATAACCAAACAGCGCTGCAGTAGGTCTATATGCAAATAGGCCATTGCCGTATATGGATCTGTGCCATTTACTTTGAACTGGACTCTGTTTACAGCTGTGGTCATGAGTAGATGCTATTGTGTTGAGATCAAAGTGAGAGCTGCATGTAGCCACATGTGCACTTTTAGTTCATATCCGTTGCTAGTTAGTGAGTTATTATGCCAGGTACAGATTAGAGGTCGACCGATTAATCGGAATGGCCGATTTAATTAGGGCCGATTTTTAAGTTTTTTAAAAAGTTTTCTTAACAATTGGTAATCAGTATTTTTGGGTGCCGATTTGCCTTTGAAAAAAAGATGTGTGTGTGTGTGTGTGTGTGTGTGTGTATGCATGTATTTAACTAGGCAAGTCAGTTATTAAGAACACATTCTTATTTTCAATGACGGCCTAGGAACGGTGGGTTAACTGCCTTGTTCAGAGGCAGAACGACAGATTTTCACCTTGTCAGCTCGGGGGATCCGTTCTTGCAACCTTACAGTTAACTAGTCCAATGCGATATAACGACCTGCCTCTCTCTCGTTGCACTCCACAAGGAGACAGTCTGTTACGCGAATGCAGTAAGCCAAGGTAAGTTGCTAGCTAGCATTAAACTTATCTTATAATAAACAATCAATCATAATCACTAGTTAACTACACATCAAATCAAATTGTATTTTATTTTACATGGTTGATATTACTAGATATTATCTAGCGTGTTCCTGCGTTGCATATAAACTGACTGAGCATACAAGTATCTAAATATCTGACTGAGCGGTGGTAGGCAGAAGCAGGCGTGTAAACATTCATTCAAACAGCACCTTCGTGCGTTTTGCCAGCAGCTCTTCGTTGTGCTTCAAGCATTGCGCTTCGTTGTGCGTCAAGCAAGCCTATCAACTCCCAAGATGAGGCTGGTGTCACCGACGTGAAATGGCTAACTAGAGGGACGGAAGCTATACTGTTACACTGGCAATACTAAAGTGCCTATAAGAACATCCAATAGTCAAAGGTTAATGAAATACAAATGGTATAGAGGGAAATAGTCCTATAATAACTACAACCCAAAACTTCTTACCTGGGAATATTGAAGACTCATGTTAAAAGGAACCACCAGCTTTCATGTGTTCTCATGTTCTGAGCAAGGAACTGAAACGTTAGCTTTCTTACATAGCACATATTGCACTTTTACTTTCTTCTCCAATACTTTTGTTTTTGCATAATTTTTTGCATTATTTAAACTAAATTGAACATGTTTCATTATTTACTTGAGGCTAAATTGATTATGGATGTATTATATGAAGTTAAAATAAGTGTTCATTCAGTATTGTTGTAATTGTCATTATTACAAATACATTTTAAAAAATTGTCAGATTAATCGGTATCTGCTTTTTTGGTCCTCCAATAATCGGTATCAGCGTTAAAATCATAATCGGTACAGATCATTTGGAATCAGGAATAGGGGAGGAAAGGCATCTTTGAAAAGCGAGTAGGTAAAGAGCTTATTTTTGTCTTAAAGGGGCAGTGTTGTATTTTGAGACAGGCTTGAATAAGCTAAGTAGCTTATGGTAGCTGGTAGCATAATTTGTCTGATTCTCTGTAGTAATGCTATGGGAATAATAATGTATTTTATTTTGTAAAGTGGTTTCTTCCATCAAACACAACAACATTGTCAGTCACCTCCTGGATAAACAGGTTAATGTCAAGCCCTGCATGTTTTTTTTCAATGTAGGCCTAACATTGGCTGCTACTTTAGGCTGAGTGATAGAATAGCTATTTCCATGTAAAAATGTTATGGGATGCATTATTATTATTATTATTATTATTACTTCTCCATGCTCAAAGGGATATTCAATATCTGCTTTATTTGTACCCATCTACCAATGCTACAGATGCCTTTGACATTATGTGTAGGCCAGTGATGAGGGATGAGGGACCATGAAGTGAACTCCGGTCTCTGGCATGGGGATAACATGTGGACTAGTTGGCTGTGTTACACCCTCCGCCAAACTCAGGCACAGGGTACCATGACCCGTCAGTAATTTAAATGTCAATATTGTACAAGTCTGCCAAGCTAGACTAAGTAGTAGGGTACAACAGTGTTATGGAACATTTGGATAGACTGCTTTCCTGTCCGGTACAGTAAGGTCTAATGTCCATGTTGGACTTGACATTTCTAGCTGTTGCAGTGCATTGCATCCTTCCGAATGCCACCAAGTCCAACTATTACACCATAACTGTAACTCTCACAGCTGCCAGGATTACAGTGCTACTATGATGGCAGTAGTATAGATGCATAGAAACAACTTAAGTTTTCACTGCTTGGTATGGACTTCAAGCTGACAGAGCATGGTCCCTTGCTGTAGCAGATAAAATGGCTAGATAATGAAAAACATTTTTTAAACAATATTACTGTAGACTTAAAGGGAACTTCTGGATTTTGGCAATGAGGCCCCTTATCTACTTCCCCAGAGTCAGATGAACTCGTGGATACCATTTTTATGTTTCTGTGTCCAGTATGAAGGAAGTTGGTTGGTAGTTTTGCGGGCCAATGTTAACTAGTGTTACCCATAGCGCAATGACTGGAAGTCTATCTGCTAAACCTAGGCCTCCATTTGACGTGTTTGGTCATTACTTATATGGCCAATACATGTATATGCACCAACTAGACATTCAACCAAGAAGGGCCACCAGATTGGTATGAGTATGTATTTTGAAGAGTAGTCCTACTCACGCTTTTGCTTTTTGGCAAAGAGATCAACCAAACTGTGTCCCCTTGCCCAGCAACACACACTTACAGTAAAAACTACAGTATGTTTGGTACACTTACTGTAAAAACCACAGTTTGATGCACATTTATTGTAAAAACTACAGCATGTGTGACAGTTTCTGGAAACGGAGACTCTCCTTGTAATCACTGCCTAACAGAGACAATGTCCCTCTCAACAAATCCAGATCTCAATGACGCCCTAGATGGTCCCACACACACGGCGCTCTGCACAGTATAGCACTATACTTTCAGAAATTCAAAACAGCAAGCCTCTCTTGAGGACTCTAACTAAATAATTCAGATGTTATCCTACCCAGACAAGCAACAACAAAGTACTAAGATCTGTGTTCTGGCTTCGGTCTGTCTCATTCAGAAGAAAAACACACAGTGGGTGATTGTGATAGCGCTGTAGCTGCCCACGTGGGCTTGCCTGAATCGGTTTGTCCTCAGAGTATAGCGCGCTAACGTTAGCCTAGATGTGTATGCTACAATACAGTAGCTCCAGGTAAAAGTGCCCTTGTTGTGTTGAAGAATGGCTCTTTTGAGGGGTAGGATTAGGGGTCTAGGTCTGCATTCCAAATGGTACCCTATTCTCTTTTTATAGTGCACTATTTTAGACCAGATCCCTATGGGCCCTGGTCAGAAGTAGTGCACAATAAAGGGAATAGGGTGTCATTTGGGACGCAGTCCTAGAAACCAGACTCGATCACAGTAGAAGAACATGACTCTTTACTCCTTAGAGATGCTAGTACAGGTTTAATGGACCTGGCTGCAATTGATCCTAATCATTTGTTAGTGCTCATTCATTGTAACTGTAGTGTTTTCATTTTGTTTAGGGTTTGAGTGTTTTAATGAATGATATCCGTCTGAAATCATGGAGTAAAGTAGGTTTTTAGTTGTGTAGTACCTAAACACTGTAGACATGATTTAAAGCTGTTATTTTTATCTTGCTTTTGTATTATTTCTCTCTCTGCCCCAGCCTCTCTCCCTTTCTTTGCCTCTCTCTCTCTTTCTACCCCAGCCGGTCTGTCTCTCTCTCTACCCCAGCCTGTCTCTTTTGTCTCTCTCTCTTTCTACCCCAGCCTGTCTCTTTGTCTCTCTCTTTCTACCCCAGCCGGTCTGTCTCTCTCTCTACCCCAGCCTGTCTCTTTTGTCTCTCTCTCTTTCTACCCCAGCCTGTCTCTTTGTCTCTCTCTTTCTACCCCAGCCTGTCTGTCTCTCTCTACCCAGCCTATCTCTTTGCCTGTCTCTCTTTCTACCCCAGCCTGTCTCTTTGCCTCTCTCTCTTTCTACCCCAGCCTGTCTCTTTGTCTGTCTCTCTCGCTCGCTCTTTCTACCCCAGCCTGTCTCTCTCTCTTTCTACCCCAGCCTGTCTCTCTCTCTCTTTCTACCCCAGCATGTCTCTCTCTCTCTTTCTACCCCAGCATGTCTCTCTCTCTCTCTCTCTCTCTCTACCCCAGCCTTTCTCTTTGCCTCTCTCTCTCTACCCCAGCCTGTCTCTTTGCCTCTCTCTCTTTCTACCCCAGCCTGTCTCTTTGTCTCTCTCTCTCTCTCTCTCTCTACCCCAACCTGTCTCTTTGTCTCTCTCTCTCTCTACCCCAGCCTGTCTCTTTGTCTCTCTCTCTACCCCAGCCTGTCTCTTTGTCTCTCTCTCTCTCTCTACCCCAGCCTGTCTCTTTGTCTCGCTCTCTCTCTCTGCCCCAGCCTGTCTCTTTGTCTCTCTCGCTCTCTCTCTCTGCCCCAGCCTGTCTCTTTGTCTCTCTCGCTCTCTCTTTCTGCCCCAGCCTGTCTCTTTGTCTCTCTCGCTCTCTCTCTCTGCCCCAGCCTGTCTCTTTGTCTCTCTCGCTCTCTCTCTCTCTGCCCCAGCCTGTCTCTTTGTCTCTCTCGCTCTCTCTCTGCCCCAGCCTGTCTCTCTCGCTCGCTCTCTCTCTCTACCCCAGCCTGTCTCTTTGTCTCTCTCGCTCTCTGCCCCAGCCTGTCTCTTTGTCTCGCTGTCTCTTTCTACCCCAGCCTGTCTCTTTGTCTCGCTCTCTCTCTACCCCAGCCTGTCTCTTTGTCTCGCTCTCTCTCTCTGCCCCAGCCTGTCTCTTTTGTCTCTCGCTCTCTCTCTCTGCCCCAGCCTGTCTTTTTGTCTCTCTCGCTCTCTCTCTCTGCCCCAGCCTGTCTCTTTGTCTCTCTCGCTCTCTCTCTCTGCCCCAGCCTGTCTCTTTGTCTCTCTCGCTCTCTCTCTCTCTGCCCCAGCCTGTCTCTCTCGCTCTCTCTCTGCCCCAGCCTGTCTCTTTGTCTCTCTCGCTCTCTGCCCCAGCCTGTCTCTTTGTCTCGCTGTCTCTTTCTACCCCAGCCTGTCTCTTTCTACCCCAGCCTGTCTCTTTGTCTCGCTCTCTCTTTCTACCCCAGCCTGTCTCTTTGTCTCGCTCTCTCTTTCTACCCCAGCCTGTCTCTTTGTCTCGCTCTCTCTTTCTGCCCCAGCCTGTCTCTTTGTCTCTCTCTCTCTCTCTACCCCAGCCTGTCTCTCTCTCTCGCTCTCTCTCTACCCCAGCCTGTCTCTCTCTCTCGCTCTCTCTCTCTACCCCAGCCTGTCTCTTTGTCTCGCTCTCTCTTTCTACCCCAGCCTGTCTCTTTGTCTCGCTCTCTCTTTCTGCCCCAGCCTGTCTCTTTGTCTCTCTCTCTCTCTCTACCCCAGCCTGTCTCTCTCTCTCGCTCTCTCTCTACCCCAGCCTGTCTCTCTCTCTCGCTCTCTCTCTCTACCCCAGCCTGTCTCTTTGCCGCTCTCTCTTTCTACCCCAGCCTGTCTCTCTCTCTCTCTCGCTCTCTCTTTCTGCCCCAGCCTGTCTCTTTCGGTTTCTCTCTCTAATAATAGCATTACATTTTAATAGTTCTAATAATATTAAGAGCCACAATGAGAATAACAAAAGTAATGCTGGTACTAGTTGTAACATGATTTCTAATAATGGAATAGTAATGGCATGGAAGCATTTTATGCTTACGGACTGTCCCTCAGGTTGTGGCAGGAGACCAGGTATTTGGTTCGTGTGTGTGTCTCTTTCTCTCTCATATTAACATCCCCCTCTCTCCCTCTTCCTCAGGGTGGCTTCCCAGGGGCCTTGGACAGTGTCAGGGGGACACGTCACCATGGCCTGGTAGAGAGGGTGCACCGGGACCGCAACCAACGCATTAACTTGCCTCACCGCCGGCCCATCGACAAGCACGGACGGCAGATATCCTTCCACAAGTAGTACCAGTAGGAACCAGTTACCAGTAGTATTTGGTAGTAACTCGTGCATATAGAAACTAGTACCAGTAGTACGTAGTCAACTTACCTGTAGCAACTATTACCACACTTAGTACCCGTACAACATCTGGGGCCCTCAGAAATGTGTTTTGCTTCTAAACTGTCAGAATTCTCACAAGCATGTTGACAAAGCTGATGACAACGGTTTACAACTAATAAATGCTATAATTTGTCAAACTGTCAATCAATCCATTACGTCTGAATTTCAGCATAGAGGTTCATGTTGTAGCCTATGCAGAGGGCTGCACGACCCGTGTTGGGCCATTGGACTACAGTGTAGCTTACCCAGCATGTGATGTGCTCTTAAAATGCATATCTATGGAATTGTTGATTGCATTTATTTTATCTTTGTTTTAACAGGGTGTCACCATTGAGACCAAGGTCTCTTTTTTACAAGGAATCAAATACAATGTAAAATATTGTAGCAGCTAGCAAGATGGTGGCACTGTTGGTGTTTGCTGTGAGTCCTTTTGGCAGGTTTGTGTGTGGTGTGAATTTGTGTGTGCTCACTGACCTTTGCTAGTGTGGGCAGAGTGTTGTTGAAGCCCAAGGCTCAGTTAGTCATTATAAAAACATGACATGTAATACATTGTGCTAGTCACTGACAGTTCGGCTTAATGGACATGGACATTGGTGGGAGAGTGTGTCTGTGTTACTGTTGTGATTCTCCTATATTAATTTAGCAGAGGCGAGCAACTTCTGCTAAATCGCTGCCGCCACTGATAAAATAAATAGTAATTTATTTTCTGAATGGTAATGTTTTCAGAGTAAACTTAAGCGACACACTTACTGACCAATTTATTAGATACACCCATCTAGTGCTCTGTCGGACCCCTCTTTGCCTCCAGACAGCATGAATTCTTGGGGGCATTCTACAAGGTGTTGGAAACGTTCCACAGGGATGTTGGTCCATGCTGACGCGATGGCATCACACAGTTGCTGCAGATTGAATGGCGGTACATTTATGCTGTGAACAGCCCGTTCCATCTGGGGATTGTGCAAGCCACTCTAGTAAACTGAACTCGCTGTCATGTTCCAGGCAATGTTTTCCCACTCCTCAATTGGCCAGTGGTGATGGCGTGCCCACTGGAGCCGCTTCTTCTTGTTTTTAGCTGGTAGGAACAGAACCCTGTGTGGTCATCTGCTGCAATAGCCCATCAACAACTTCTGCACTCCACTGTTGTACTGCGTGGTTATTTGGCTCTTTGTGGCCTGCCTGTTAGCTTGCACGATTCTTGCCATTCTCCTTTGACCTCTCATCAACGAGCTGTTTTTCGGCCACAGGACTTCTGCTGATTTTATATATATTTTTTTTTATGATTCTCGATAAACCCAAGACACCTTCGTGCGTGAAAAGCTCAGTAGGGCAGCCGTTTCTGAGGTACTGGATCCGGCAAGCCTGACACCAACGATCATACCATGCTCAAAGTTGTTTTGCCCATTCTAACGTTCAATCGAACAGTAACTGGATGCCTCGATGCCTGTCTGCCACGTGACTCAATGTCTGTTAGAACAATCCATTTTTGAGAACTGGGTGGTGTACCTAATAAACTGAGTGTATGAAGTATGTAGAAAAGATAATGGAGCCACATATCTTTTTTTAATAAGATCATCTTTGAGAACTAACAATCACCAAAATAAAAACTATACAGTCAGGGAGGATGTAAAAATCCAAAACAGTCATGTCATTGGGCCTCTGTGCCATAGAAAAATGTGTAGAATTGCAGGAAATTGCTTTCAAACTGCACATATTTGGTTTCTAACTGTGTGGGTTAGTAGGAGGACTGAGGTGGGAGTGGGTCTGCGAGCTCTTAACGCTCAAATTCTCATTAGAGAAAGGATGGTCATTCTTTGGAAACACCAACTGTCAGTCAGCGCCTTAAGAAACCCTTTCTTCAAGCACTGTCTCTGAGCCAGTATATTCTCCCATACACTACTCAACTGTGTGGTTTGCTTGTGTTGCACTCTTTCACACTGCATGCAAAGAAAGACTGTAAGTGGGGGGGGGGGGAGTAAGTGAGTAAGCAGAGCCTAAAATGAATACCTGTGGGTAAGATGTCTTTCACCAGCCACATTGGTGGGTGGGTGGTCAGGGCTCCACAGTGTGAGCATTTCACTTGTATTTGTGAATAAAAATAGTCAAGTATTATCACATTTATAGCAGAATAAATGCAGCAGGAGTCTACTGAAGTGAAACTTTGTCCTTGTTTCTTGGCTATTTACATGTATCTGTTCACAAGCTATGTTGAGTTTCAACTGCTAGGGAAGAGGAGCAACACTGATACTAGTCGGATTCAATCTCACAGGCACAAAACATGACACTCATCACATTACCACGGTAACCACCCGCCCTAAAGGGGCAGGTGAAATGTTTTCTCTCATCTGTGATATTTTCATTAAAGACTTGGGTCATCAAAAAGGACAAATTGAACAATACTACTACTTACATTTTATTGTTTTAGAAACATTACAAAACATGCTCATCAGTTTTTTGGTGTTCATGTCATTTTTGCAAAAAAACACTGGCTGGTAAAATAATATGAGTGGATGGTAGATTTTTATCTGCAGTGGCTGGTGGACCAAAAAGCACATTTTTAGGTCTTTGAGTAAGGGAGAGTTAGTGTTTACATGCATTTAGTGTTTGTGCCTGAAAAAAAAGTGGAAGAGCAAGTATCAGAGAATGGTGAGATGGTGTGAGTGAGACACGCAGTGAGTGTGTAAAAGATAGAGGAGAGTGTCTGAGGCTGCAGTGTTATGTAAGCACTAGTGACACTGTGACATACATACTGGCTAGTTGTAATGCTACACTGTGACATACATACTGGCTAGTTGTAATGCTACACTGTGAAATACACACCTACTGGCTAGTTGTAAATGCTACACTGTGACGTACACGCGCTCTGGCTAGTTGTAATGCTACATTGACCATCTATCTCCCTGTATGACCCTTGGAGCTCCCTTCCGCCCTTAAAGTGGACTGGCCGCAATGACCAGCAGGCACAGATCTAGGATCAGCTTACTCCCCCAATCGTAACTCTGCAACTACTCCTAATATTTTCTCATTTTTTTAAGTTCCTTTCTGTGAATCAAGTTGTTATGCAGATGTTCTTGCCTTGGAGGCTTGTCCAAGTTACATAACTGGAGAATTAAAAGAATGGCTGAGAACTGCACTGAGAATGTAGTAGTTACTGTTGCTAGCAGATCAAGTTCTGGGAAGTTGTCTTGGAGACAGACGGGAGTGTGTGAGAGGGGGGAAGAGTGTGTTTGAAGGCGAGAGAGAAAGGGGGAGTGTTTTCGCGTGTCACTCTGTGTGCGCGTGTGTGATCTCGCCATGTTGCAGTAGAGAGAGAAAAGAGAGAGAGAGAGAGAGAGAGAGGGGAAGTCTTTGGTTTTGAAGGATATTTCATCTGGACAACTCCCTTTTAGCCTGTAGTAAAGAGTGTTGATAAGTTATTCAGAGTGAGGCGCGCGCAACACAACACACTCTTAAAATAAAAGCGTGCACAAACACACATTCCCTCCGCTCCAGTATTTGTATTTATTAGGGATCCCCATTAGCTGCTGCCAAGGTAGCAGCTACTCTTCCTGTGGTCCAAACACATTAAGGCACTTACATTACACATAAAACAGTTTATCATATAACAGTATTACACCACTAAATATCTACAATACAAAATGTATAATAAGTTATTTCAATGTGCCTGTATGTGTGTGTCTTCACTGTCCCTGCTGTTTCATAAGGTGTATTTTTGCTTTTTTAAAATCTGATTCTACTGCTTGCATCCCTTACCTGATGTGGAATAGTTCCATGTAGTCATGGCTCTATGTAGTACTGTGAGCCTCCCATAGTCTGTTCTTGACTTGGGGACTGTGAAGAGACCTCTGGTGGTATGTCCTGTGGGGTATGTATGGGTGTCCGAGCTGTGTGCTAGTAGTTTAAACAGACAACTCCGTGCATTCATCATGTCAACACTTCTTACAGAAACAAGTAGTGATGAAGTCAGTCTCTCCTCCACTCTGAGCCAATAGATTGACATGCATGTCATTAACTTCAGCTCCCCGTGTATATCTAAGGGCCAGGCGTGCTGCCCTGTTTTGAGACAATTGTAATTTTCCCAAGCCTCCCTTTGTGGCACCTGACCACACGACTGAACAGTAGTCCAGGTGTGACAACACTAGGGCCTGTAGGACCTGCCTTGTTGATAGTACTGTTAAGAAGGTAGGGTAACGCTTTATTATGGACAGATTTCTCCCCATCATAGCTACTGTTGTTTCAACCTGTTTTGACCGTTTACAATCCAGGGTTACTCCAAGCAGTTTAGTCACATCCACTTGCTCAATTTCCACATTATTCATTGCAAGGTTTAGTTGCTGTTTAGTGAATGATTTGTCCCAAATACAATGCTTTTACATTTTTTAAATATTCAGGACTAACTTATTCCTTGCTACCCATTCTGAAAAAAAATGCAGCTCTTACGTTTTGCTGTCATTTTAGTCGCTGTAGTAGCTGACGTTTCTAGTGTTGAGTCAGTATCTCTGGAGAGGAAGGGACTAACACACACAGTAGTAGGCTCTCCTGGTTTTTGGCTCTGTGTGTGCAAACAGGCCCTTTGTTTGTGTAAATAGAGGTTGCTCCAGTGTGTGTGTGTTTGAGGTCTGGATACTGAGTCAGCAGCACCCTGCAGCATATGATCTTCACACTGGGAGAAGGAAGAGGCTGGGGCAGAGGAGTATCCTCCAGCCAAAATGTGTTTTCACTCTGCAGGCAATCTTCCCCCCCCCCCCCCCCCCCTCCATGCCAGATGTCCCTCACAGTTGGAGCTTGTTTTTCACTCGAGTCGGACTGGTCGAGTCTGCCAAGATCAGACAGGCGGTGAAAGAGAGCCGAGGAGATTTCACTACGCCCACTCTTCTAGAACATCCTCTCCTTTTCATCCCCTCTTCGCTCTCTCCACTCAGGGTTTTCTGAAGCATTGTAGATTTTAGCAGCAGTGGTTGGACTGTACTGTAGTTGTTTAACTAACCTACTACTACAGTATACACTCTTGACTATCCTCCCATTTCTCTCGTTTATTTCAACACCCTTCACTCCATGTGGGTTTACTAACTGAATGAACTGAAGAAGGCTTTTAGTTTAAACGTTTGTGTGAAGGCGCCTGCATGTTTCCCAGACGAAACACTCCTGTTCGGGTGCACAACATTTTTTTTTCTCTCGAGGCAAGCCGAAGTCTACCCCCTTGTTGGCGATTGGTCAACAGTAGAAGTTCTTCAATGAAGTGCCTATTGTCTTTCAACGAGAGACTACTTGTCCTAATGCACATGCTTTCACTTGAGAAATACTGCACCAAACATCCTAGTCAGATGAAAAATTGCCCGACTGCAAAAACATAAACTAAAGAAATCTGTCATTAATTTTTATCTTTGATTAATTCTAACTATTTTGAGTAAGTGTATACTGGCTATGGTGTCTCAAAAGGGACAAACAGTACTATTGGCACCTTTTCTTGTTTTTCAAGTGAAGGTCTATTAAGGGAATATGCTAACACACTGGTTCGGTTCGTCTACGGCTGGGCTCCAGCCGAAGTGAAGCATGCTGACGCTTTAAAATTCCTCTTTTAAAACTCCTGTGTGTGTAGACATACGTTATTTTTTATTTTAAATTGTCACTGTTGTAAATGAGATGGTATGGGTCTTCTGGTGCTCTTGTAAATGAGATGGTATGGGTCTTCTGGTGCTCTTGTAAATGAGATGGTATGGGTCTTCTGGTGCTCTTGTAAATGAGGTGGTATGGGTCTTCTGGTGCTCTTGTAAATGAGATGGTATGGGTCTTCTGGTGCTCTTGTAAATGAGATGGTATGGGTCTTCTGGTGCTCTTGTAAATGAGATGGTATGGGTCTTCTGGTGCTCTTGTAAATGAGGTGGTATGGGTCTTCTGGTGCTCTTGTAAATGAGGTGGTATGGGTCTTCTGGTGCTCTTGTAAATGAGGTGGTATGGGTCTTCTGGTGCTCTTGTAAATGAGGTGGTATGGTTCTATAGTCAGTCATCAGGTCTGTGGTCAGTTTACTAGCTAATCTATTAAACTCTGGCAGGGTGATGCCAAGCACCCAAGTACTGTGATATCCAGAAGACATACTGTGTGTGCTCTAGTCCCTTTCTCTCTGGACATACTGGAGCAGAGGGATAATTTGTGTGTATGCGTTTATTTTATGTGTGTGTGTGTGTGTGTCTCACGTCTCACTCTGAATAACTTACCAGCACCCTGTTTGCCACAGCTTGCCAGGGAGTCATCCTGATGAATTATGGGGAATGGAACATGCAACTCAATATCCATCCAAATCAAAGACTTCCTCTCTCTGCTGCTGAAGCCCAGCGAGATCACGCACACACTCTCTCCCCCTTCTCTCCTCTTTCCCTTTCTCACACACACCCGTCTGTCTTCAAGACCAACAATAGACAACTTCCCAGAACTTGATCTGCTAGCAACAGCAACTACCGCGTTCAGTCAAGTTCTCGGCCATTCTTTTATTTCTCCAGTTTTATGTGAGTTGGACAAGCCTTCAATGCAAGAACTGAAACATCTGCATAACTATAACTTGATGCACACAGACTTGAACAGTAAGGAACTCCTATTGGAAAAAGAAAAGGTTGAATAAATATATATTAATGTGATGCAACTCTCAGAGCACCTCACCTAGTCGGCTCGATCCAACGCTCTTAACCACTAGGCTACCTGCTGTTTACTTGTGGTCATCTTCAGCTTTTGAATGATCCATAACACTGAAGTTTTCAGTATATCTAATGGTGCTTTTTTTATTTAAAAAAATAAAAAATTGGGGCAAAATAAACCATATATAATTGAAAAATCTGTCAACGTACCCTTGAGCAAGGCACTTAACCCTAATTGCTCCTTAAGTCACTCTGGATAAGAGCATCTGCAAAATGACAAATGTATTGAAGAGGGTGGACAAAGCTTTCAGTGTGAATGCTCTCTTTTCCTCCCTCTACCTCTTTCTCCATCTACCAATCCATTTCCTGTCTATTTTCTTTCTCTACCTTGCCATCTGTCTTTCTTCGTACCTTACTTTCTTCTCTCTCGCTCTCCCTCATCCTTTCTCTCCATCATTCTTTGTGTCTCTCTCTCTCGGTCTGCATTAGCAGCCCACTTTGAGCGTTATTAGATCTCCCCCAGTGGTAATCCATCCGTTGCTTCTGGCTTTGCGGACCAGGAACATGCATGTCATAATGTCTCCCGGTTGCCCCGTTGCGATGTCATGTAACTTTATTGATCACATCAACATAGAACATGTTTTGCTAATCCCTGTCTTCTAATCAGCCATGTCAGCTGGCCTATTAAGAGGACCGCACCGTGTTCTTGTTTTTCAGAGCTTTCAGGGTTAGGCTATAGGCAGGATGCTAGTCCCTTTTTAAATTGCACTGCGTTACCCTTAGGCTGACCAAGACAAATGTCTGTCTGTGACAATTGCTCCAGGCTTCACATATGAATAATGGACACACTGCTGTAAGTTGCTTTGCAGCATATTATTATATTCTGATAATCACATGTCTTGTCGTTGCAGCGAGAGCTTTCCACTCAGTGATATCTATCTACACCTATATATTATGTAAAGGTTAGCTTATTGCACTGTACACACCTTTTTCTATTCATATGCTGTCCATACTGTCTTTACACACCATTATATATTTAAGCAATAAGTCCCGAGGGGGAGTGGTACAGTATATGGCTGTTCTTATGCACGACGCAACGTGGAGTGCTAGGACTCAGCCCTTTGCCATGGTATATTGGCCATATATCACAAACCCTCAAGGTACCTTATTGCTATTTTAAACTGGTTACCAACATAATTAGAGCAGTAAAAAATACATGTTTTTTTTATACTCATGGTATACGGTCTGATATACCACGGCTTTCAGCCAATCAGCATTCAGGGCTCGAACCAACCAGTTTATACATGTATATACATTATATGTATATTTATATTCCGGTCTCTGACATTCCTCGTTCTGATTTTTCAAATTTTTTATTAGTCTGGATTGTGTGTTACATTGTTGGTGCTGTACTGTTGGAGCTAGAAACACAACCATTTAGCTGCACCTGCGATTAACATCTGGAAATCTGTGTATGCGACCAATAAACTTTGATTTGAAATGTCGGCTGAGCCACAACGGCGATTTCTATTTACTATAATATTTGTGTCCTAGTTGTTCTTGTTTGGTCACAGACAGTGAGCATAGCAGTCATCTCTAAATTATGAATCAGTCATTTCAGTCCAGGGTGAGGGTCACACTCCTTAATCTCTAGAGCAGGTATTCTCAAATTCAGGGGTGTGTGTATACATACATACATACATACATACATAACATACATAACAAACATAACAAACATAACATGACAGACAAAATGAGGGAAAAAAAATCCAGAAAATCACATTGTAGGATTTTTAATGAATTTATTTGCAAATTATGGTGGTCAATAACAAAAGTTTATCTCAATACTTTGTTATATACCCTTTGTTGGCAATGACAGAGGTCAAACGTTTTCTGTAAGTCTTCACAAGGTTTTCACACACTGTTGCTGGTATTTTGGCCCATTCCTCCATGCATATCTCCTCTAGAGCAGTGATGTTTAGGGGCTGATGCTGGGCAACACAAACTTTTCACTCCCTTCAAAGATTTTATATGGGGTTGAGATCTGGAGACTGGCTAGGCCACTCCAGGACCTTGAAATGCTTCTTACGAAGCCACTCCTTCGTTGCCTGGGCGGTGTGTTTGGGATCATTGTCATGCTGAAAGACCCAGCCACGTTTCATCTTCAATGCCCTTGCTGATGGTAGGCTTTGTTACTTTGGTCCCAGCTCTCTGCAGGTCATTCACTAGGTCCACCTGTGTGGTTCTGGGATTTTTGCTCACCGTTCTTGTGATCATTTTGACCCCACGGGGTGAGATCTTGCGTGGAGCCCCAGATCGAGGGAGATTATCAGTAGTCTTGTATGTCTTCCATTTCCTAATAATTGCTCCCACAGTTGATTTCTTCAAACCAAGCTGCTTACCTATTGCAGATTCAGTCTTCCCCGCCTGGTGCAGGTCTACAATTTTGTTTCTGGTGTCCTTTGACAGCTATTTGGTCTTGGCCATAGTGGAGTTTGGAGTGTGACTGTTTTAAGGTTGTGGACAGGTGTCTTTTATACTGATAACAAGTTCAAACAGGTGCCATTAATACAGGTAACGAGTGGAGGACAGAGGAGCCTCTTAAAGAAGAAGTTACAGGTCTGTGAGAGCCAGAAATCTTGCTTGTTTGTAGGTGACCAAATACTTATTTTCCACCATAATTTGCAAATAAGTTCATTAAAAATCCTACAATGTGATTTTCTGGATTTTTGTTTTCTCATTTTGTCTGTCATAGTACCTTTGATGAAAATTACAGGCCTCGTCTTTTTAAGTGGGAGAACTTGCACAATTGGTGGCTGACTAAATACTTTTTTGCCCCACTGTACATACATACATACATACATACATACATACATACATACATACATATTCTAGGCTTTTTATTTTTACTGTTTTCTACTTTGTAGAATAATAGTGAAGACATCAAAATAATGAAACACATATGGAATCATGTAGTAACCAAAAAAGTGTTAAACAAATCAAAATAGCCACCCTTTGCTTTGATGACAGCTTTGCACTTTCTTGGCATTCTCTCAACCAGCTTTGAGGTAGTCACCTGGAATGCTTTTCCAATAGTCTTGAAGCAGTTCCTACATATGCACTTGTTAGCTGCTTTTCCTTCACTCTGCTGTCGAACTCATCCCTAACCATCTCAATTGGGTTGAGGTCGGGTGATTGTGGTGGCCAGATCATCAGATTACAGCACTGAATCACTCTCTTCCTTAGTCAAATAGCCCTGGAGGTGTGTTTTGGGTCATTGGCCTGTTGAATAACAGATGATAGTCCCAGTAAGTGCAAACCAGATGGGATGGCGTATTGCTGCAGAATTGTGAGATTGTGAGGACCCCCTGCAGAGGCCAGATCTCAAAATATTTAAAAACAAATAATAAAACATACTTTTTAATATGAATAATACTAATAAAAAAAATATATTGATATGGAATAGGTTTAGAGCGTGTAATGTAATACAATGTATATTCATAACCCTTGGCAACATGGGCCTGGGAGGCTCACAGGGATATTGGTATCCACTGCAGTATATTGAGGCGGAAGGTAGCCTAGTGGTTTGAGCGTTGGGTCAGTAACCGAAAGGTTGCTAGAACGAATCCCTGAGCTGTCAAGGTACAAATCTGTCATTCTACAAGGCAGTTAACCCACTGTTCCTAGGCCACCATTGTAAATTAGAATTTGTTCTTAACTGACTTGCCTAGTTAGATAAAGGGTCAAATAAATACACTCTACCAATTTATACAGTGTTCAACTCTATACTGATTCTGTTCCCTAATTATTTTCTTACATAAATGTCACAATGTGTAGACTTGCAGGATATTAGCTTTTCAAGCTGCAACAACACAATCTCTCTGCCCCATGACAAAAATGTGTATAATTGATGTAAATTAACTTGAAAACTGCTAAATGTTCTCTGATCCCAAGAGGCAGGCTTTTAAATGTTCTTTCCCAGGGCCCGAGACTTGGTTCATCCAGCCATGCACTGCCGAAGTAAAAGTACTTGTATGCTTTTTATTTATTTATTTATTTATCAATCTCACTCTAGTTGTTTTCTGATTTTTGATCGGGTCCCTGATGAATTTGCTATCACAAATATGGTCCTTGGCCCTAAAAAGTTTGAGTACCCCTGATCTAGAGTACAATTCTGATTGCCTTAATGCAGACTGGACTGAAATAACCTGTTGGGATGGGATCTCCTTCCATTATGTCCTCTCATACACTGGTCTGAGATTATGGCCAAAAAATCATAAACATTTTTTTAATGGATTTATGGGCAATTCACAATATACAGTATATCTCTAAATAAGCTTTGTTGTACAATTTAAAGTTCAAATACACTGCATTTCAAACAGTCAGCAATAAACAAATGAATTTAGGACTTGTGAAATTATACTAATCCTAAATATAAGCCTTGCACATCCATAAGACGACAATTTTATCAAAATAGTTTAACCTGCTTTTTTTTTGGTAATAATCACTGATCTGTCTTTCAATCTGTCTATGAAAAATAACTTTTTTGTTACAAATATAACCACAACCATGCATAATGCACATTCACTAATAATGACTAACTTGTTGTAGCAGGCATTCTAGATAATTAACACCGGTCTCATAAACACACTCAAGCACAAGCCCATGTGCTAGTGAGTAGACCACTAATCTTTATATTTTAAATTTAGCCTACTTGGGTCTATTTGCTGTCTAACAAGGTAGAACAGTTGAATTGTTATGAACACACCCTTCTGTCCGTCTCCAACTGTTTGAACAGCATGCTAGCCTGTCTACTTAATTCAGATGTTGAAATCAAGTGACCTAACTTATTTCTCAAAATGAGTTGCCAATTTATATAATTGATTTATGAAACACTGACTAGACAGCTAGTATGACAGTCTGGCTAAAATGCTGCTAGCAGTACCGCGCATGAAAACTAATGCTCAATTTGTCCAGGCATTTGGAATATCGCACGGAAACATTACATTCAAATGAATGTGATATATTGCCTAGCCCTTAGTGTGTGTGTGTGTGGTGTTTTGATTGCAGCGAGCCAGAGTCACTGAAGGAGATCTGTGCTAGGGGTTGCCAGGAGGGCACCAGGCTCCATCTGCCCCAGCCAGCCAGTCACTCTGTAGAAATGACTTCATATAACCAGACCCTTTACAAATGATGGCTGGTAATGAGAGTAGTCTTAGTCCCTATTAGAGATGGGAGGCGCCTCAACATATTTATTTAGCTAAGTTTCTGTTTGATTTTCAAAATACATATAGAAAATCAGTGTGTGTGCTAATGGTGCATCATTTCTGCTTACTGGTAGGCTTTTTAATGATAGTCTTTCTTTTTGAAAAGCCCAGAGAGTTTGGCTGCTAGAGGAACATATTTGTATATGCACTAATTTGTCTGGTATCGTCGTCTCCGCACTTGAACCATCTAATGATAGCTTTTTGGCCTGATACGTGTTTTTTAAACTAGCTAGAACTTGATAGAATCAAGTACTATTTTGCTTTTGAGTGAGTTCCACCTGTCCTTTCTCAATGAAAAGCGCAGAGACCCTCTTACCTTACTTTCATGAGAGTGAGATGAGTCTAACTGAAGGTCTAAAGCCGTCTATAGTCTGACTCTACATTGCACTTCACTCCCTGCTGCTCTCTAGACAATGTCAGGAACTCCGCTCCGGGGGTTGGGCCTAGTCCAGGCAGCCATATTGTTCACAGAACCTCACACCAGCCGCCCACTATTTCCTGCATGCGTTTATTCAGTCCCATATCACGTGTGCACGTATAGAGAAATCTTTAATCTAGGTAGAATATGCAATCTCATACTCCATTTGAATCAAATGAGGAATTAGACTAGAATGTAGTAATATAATAGTTAAGTAGTTTTACTGTTAGGAAATGTAGTCCACTGTTATTTAGAAATGCAATGTTTTGTTATGGCAGAGTTGTGTTCCATTATTGTAATTTCCTTGACTGAGCCCCACATGGAGAGCTCCCCGTACGGAACAGTGTACCTGTCCCCTCCGCCAGACAACAACTGGAGAAGGTGAGTGGCTTTACAGATACTAGTATTTGTAATGCTGTGTAAAAATAACTAACAAAACAAGCTGTTTTTAACATAATTGTAATTTTTGATCGACATGGAACACTGGACAGCTACTTTAACTTACTCTGAATCAAGATTATGGCCCAGTAATACCCTTGTGCAGTAGGCAGATTTGCATTAAGCATTGTTGGATCCCAAATGGCACCCTATCCCTTATATAGGGCATTACTTTTGACCAGGGCCAAGGGCCCGTGACTATATAGTGCACTACTTTTGACCAGGGCCAAGGGCTCGTGACTATATAGTGCACTGCTTTTGACCAGGGCTTGTGGCTATATAGTGCACTACTTTTGACCAGGGCTTGTGACTACTGTATATAGGGCACTACTTTTGACCAGAGCTTGTGGCTATAGTGCACTACTTTTGACCAGGGCTTGTGACTACTGTATATAGGGCACTACTTTTGACCAGGGCTTGTGGCTATAGTGCACTACTTTTAACCAGGGCTTGTGACTACTGTATATAGGGCACTACTTTTGACCAGGGCTTGTGACTACTGTATATAGGGCACTACTTTTGACCAGGGCTCGTGACTACATAATGCACTACTTTTGACCAGGGCTTGTGACTACTGTATATAGTGCACCACTTTTGACCAGGGCTCGTGACCTATATAGGGCACTACTTTTGACCAGGGTCCAGGACTCGTGACTATATATGGCACTACTTTTGACCAGGGTCCAGGACTCGTGACTATATATGGCACTACTTTTGACCAGGGTCCAGGACTCGTGACTATATATGGCACTACTTTTGACCAGGGTCCAGGACTCGTGACTATATAGGGGATAGGATGCCATCTGAGATGCAGCCATTGTATCTACTCAGAGATGCTCAGTGAAGGGATCAGATTGCCATGTGAGACACCCAGGTGGGCCACGCGTCTACAGAGGTGCTTCTGACAGATAGCCTTTTGGTTTAAAGGTCAGATGCCGTCATTCTAATGCTCTACCTGCCGCTGTTGTGACTCATTGCTGTCATAGGGTGAATCCGGCCCACAAGTCTTTGCGGTCCTCCTGTGCTTTGCTTAAGTATCTCCAGCTTAAAGGGGAAATCAACACCGTTTACAAAATTTGATAATGTCATGGCTTATTAATGCTCGTTAGGTACCACTGCCATGTGTGTGCATGCGTGTTTGTGCGTGTGTGTTTTTTCAGTTAAACTGCCTGCCTGGTTTTACCTACCTAGAGAAGGCAGCAGTGTAATTACTGGACAGTTTTCTCTCCCTCCAGTGTTTACAAGGCAGTGAATTGCAGCCCTGCAATAAAGAGCTTAGCCGAGCCCCTCCCTCTCCCGCACTCTTCCTCTCTCTCTCGCTCTATACAGTTGTGTGTTTTGAATGTTGGCTTGGCCGGCTGCCAGTCACCCTGCCTTCTCCTCTCACCCCCGTAGAACTGCAGCCTCTGAAGCCCAGCATGGACACACATGGCCTCCATCTTTGTTCTTACTGTACTGTACTGGAGGACAGTGTCATAAAACCTGGTTTCCCCTCCCCAATCCTAACCTTAACCAATAGTGGGGGAAATCCAAATCTGTCCCAAGATCGGTGTGTAGGTCGGCAGGTCCACACCCTCATGTTGTTGTTGACAGACAAAAACATGTTGGCCTGTGATGACAAACCTCCTGACCGAGCAAACAGATGTTGCCGTGACCTTGTGTTCCCAGAAAGAGCAGGGAGGGAGTGCCATGTGCATCATACACACAGGCATGTGCTACACAAACATACGGACACACACAGATTTACTCTGGGTTGGGATTGATTCACACTGCCTCTTGGCTCCATCACAAATGACCCGATGTGGGATAGTGATAGCCTAGATCAAATCTGATTGGGTTTGGTTGAACAAGATTAAGTGTTGTTGAAGTTGTAAACTTTTTGACAGCGCCTCTATTACTGTTTAACCAAATTGTTTATGTAAAGACATTTCTGAAGCTTCGCTAATTACGCACATAAACAATAAAACCAGAGAAGGTGGGCCTATGTTTTAGTTAAAAAATCAGGTTATGATTATGACTCCGACTGCGTTAGGACATTAAATCAGGATTTCAGTGTAGTTATACTTCAGTGTTTTCCTTCAAGAATCTCCCTTGGGGATAATTTATTAGATTAAATAGGACCATATTTAACCCTTAGACGGTGAACAGTGATGTGTTTGTTTTAGAGCATTCAGCCTTGGCAGACAAACACAACTCTTCCCACTCCCTCTCTTCAGTTACTGCCCTGAACTGGTTAAACGTGTTGACTTGGTAACCAGTGTTTTATGTGTACATCCCTCATTCTGATGGCCGGTAATCAAGTGCTTCCAGAGGCCACCCAATGGATTTTCAGCAAACCAAGCGATCCTAGGCATTATGTGACATGCTAGCTACACAGAATAGAATAAATCATATGAGCAGAAGTGACTTGGCTAATGATGAATGTCTTTGAGGTCCTCACGTTAAGGCTCGGTTTCACCATATTCTAGGGATTGATTGAATGACTCTTGTTTTTGGGGTTGCTAAAATACATGTTGTTAATGCCTTGTATTGATGCACAGTGTTAAATGTCTGTGTTTTATTGATGTCTATGACCTGTCTTAATTCTTCTCTCTACTGTACCAGAGGCCCTGGTGTCCACCCAACTACTCACCACATGCATTCTTCTCTGACTAACACACTTCCACCCCTCAAGGACAGAGTTGTGTGGCCAGCTTACCGGTCTCTCTCTATATTGCTTTCTCTCTCCTCTTTTAGGTATTTCTTTTAGATATCTCTCCATATCTCTATCCTTTGCTCGCTCTCTCTCTCTTTAAGGTATCTTGCCCCATGAAATATAAATGGCATAATTTAACATTTTATTTCAGTCTCTCTCTCCCTCCTCTCTTTCCATCTTCCTTTCTCACTCAGCATTATTGGCACTAACCCCTCCATGGCCCTGCTGGCCAATCCTAGCCTCCCGCTCCACTCCAGTGTTACAGGGATATGCTCCCCTCTGTTGGCTCTGACCACTGTGTGCACCGCGTGTGTTAAGGTCACATCCGTCCCTCTCTGTTTTTTGGTGCTCTCGGTAGGGTCAAAGGGTGAATGAAGCGAGCTCTGCGATCTGTTCCAGTTCATCTGTGACTCCACTGTTTTATAATTAATCTTTTCAGCTGTTGTTGGAGTTTTACACCACATTGACTGTCTGCTGAACTTGGTGTGAAGTCTGGGTTGTGTTTTTTTTAATCCTTTCTGTGTCTTGATTCTCACGTCACCACTTAATGTTAACTGATGAAGGAAAACATAACATAAGTTTGTACACTGAAGAAAAATATAAACGCAACATGTAAAGTGTTGGTTCCATGTTTCATGAGCTGAAATAAAAGATCCCAGAAATGTTCCATATGCACAAATTGGTTTACATCCCTATTAGTGAGCCTTTTTCTGGGGAGAAACTCATTCTGATTGGCTGGGCCTGGCTCCCCATGGCTGCACCTCTGCCGAGTCATGTGACAACCATAGATTAGGGCCTAATTCATTTTTTTAAATCTGACTGATCACACAGTAAAATCTTTAATTGTTGCATTTGATATTTTTGTTCAGTATATTTATTTCCCCTCAAAGTCACTGAAGCTCAAGCTAGATTGGTGAGAAGATCTGGGAGTAATTTGGGTCTGTCTTGTATTTGAAGTGCTTTTCAGTGGTAGCCCCTGCCATCAAGTCAAATGTTATTGGTTGCATACACATATTTTAGTAGATGTTAATGTGGGTGTAGGGAAATGGAGAAAGGCCAAGGTTGGCTATGAATCCGCTCTCTGTGAAGGTCTGTGTAGATTGTGTTTTCAATGAGCAACTATACTGTATCAGGAAATAACACTGATCACAAACTTTAACAGTGTTACTTTCATCAGCTGTTGTACAAGATGATACAAAACACAGGAAATACAGAATGTTGACTGTACTTGGATTTTTATTTATTTAACTAGGCAAGTACGTTAAGAACAAAGTCTTATTTACAATGACAGCCTAGCCCGGACGACGCTTGGCCAATTGTGCACCGCCCTATGGGACTCCCAATTGCTGCCGGATTTGATGCAGCCTGGATTTGAACCAGGGACTGTAGTGACGCCTCTTGCACTGCGATGCATTGCCTTAGACCGCTGCTCCACTCGGGAGTTTTAAAGGACCATATAGTTTAGTCTGATTCATGTTATGCACTATGGTAGATACTGGTATTGTGAGCAACAACCTGCTGTGACCCAGAAGCAATTGGCCACAAGTGGCTTCTGATCCACCAGTTGAGAAGCAGGTTCCCAGCAGACCTATGCCCTCCACATTAGTGCTGTAAGTACAGATCTAGGATCATCTTCCCGAATCTTAACCTTAACCATTAATGAGGGAAATACAAAACTGACCCAAGACCAGCTCCTAGAGGCAACTTCACCTTACCCCAACAAAGTAGAACTAGCTACTTAGCAGTTAGCTTTGCGTCTGCTGACTGTCTGTTGGATGGCTGAGTTTCAAGCCCACCGGATCCTTGGTGTTTGTTGATATAGGCCTTGTTCTATTTTTGACCCTGAGGTTGTGTGCTTACATGTGTTGTGGTGGTAGTAGTGCCCATACCATGTTACATTCTTCAAAGGCCAATGGGAAGTAGTTTCCTCTTTAGATGTTTTCCTTGACCTAAGAAGTTCTCATCTACAGGCTATAAACAGGGACATTTTGTATTGAAACCAACTAGCGTCAGAATGTGTTTCAGTGGGCGACAGCAGATGTGGATTGTGGGCTGGTCTGTTCTTCCTAGATAATGGAAAATACATTTGGCATTTTGGTCATTAAGCAGATGCTCTTACACATATCAACACTGATGAGAAGGCAGCATTCGGTCTGTGAGTGTGTAGTTCTTGGGAGTATATCGATCTGGTAGTATTTCAGGTCTGTGCCAATAAGGGTCTGGTAGTGTTGGTGGTGTCTGTTTTGTGGCTGTCAGTTTGGATCTGTCACTGTGTTTTTGTAGTTGAATTGATTTGTTAATGTGTCTCTGCTTGACTCTCTGGTCTTGTTGCTGAGATTCGGTCTGGGAGACAGATGCTCCAGTGCTGGTCCATCTCAGGGGAGAGAGCAGAGTGGGAAGTGTTTACAGCGCCGACCACATCTGCACTGCATTACCGCCTAGGCAGGTTGCCTGGAGACGGGCCACAAATCCCCTTAACCCTTTCAGCTCTGTCCGCGCCCCAGAGAGCAGATCAGAGCCCGCTGTCTACACAGGCTTAGTGTCCCCGGCTGTCATCAAACAGACAATTACGAGAGGATGAAGTGCTGATCCAGAGTGTAGATAGCAAGTGTGTGTTTGTGTGTGTGTGTGTGTGTGTGTGTGTGTACATGTCTGTTTTTCTTTGGAGGTTTTGTATCCATTAGTATTGTATGGCGGTCTGTATGTATACTACACGCACGTGTGTGTGTGTGCTCTTGTCTGTCTAGCGTTGTGAAACCACTCCAGTGCGTCGAGATGCATTGCAGGCTGTTGGCTTGTCTAAAGCCTGCTTTCAGATCAGTGGGCTTAGAGACCAATGGGGTCAATGCTTTGGGATTGGCAGCGCGGGCCAGGCAAGCACGACAGATATGCAGCTAGGGGAACTGCACCGTTCACACACATAGTCCCTGGCTACGTCCCAAATGGCACCCTATTCCCTATGTAGTGCACTGTCCTCTCTCTGACTCCAGATTGTTATTTTAAGGTTGTGGTTCTCTCACATCTAAATATGGCTGCCTGACCTGTTAGATCTCTCTGGAGGAATTTATCAATTTGGTGCAAAATACCCTCTTTTCCTCTTCCTTCCTTTTGGTCTCTCCATCTCTCGCACTCCCTTTCTCCCTCCCCCTCTTTCTCTCTCTCGCTCGCTCCCTTCCCCCTCCTCTTCTTATGGCCTGTTATAGTGGGTGTACAGTGTGTCTGGTGTGACCCCAGTGAAGAAGGGGTCAGGTTGTGTATTTGGAGCTGGTTTCTCAGTACACTACTCCCCAAGAGGGAGCCATGATCCCACCGGTGTCTGGGCAGAGGCGTTCCTTGGCTAGGGCCCTGCACCCTGGGTCTGGAGACTTGGGCCCTGGGCAAGAGGCACTGATGTGTCCCTATGGAGCCCAGCTGGACCGGGGTCAGTCACCGGGGTCTCTGGCTCTCTCCCTGTCCCACGCCCTCCTCCACCCCCACCTACAGTGCCTTCAGAAAGTATTCACACCCTTTGTACAGCCTAATTTAAATTGGATTAGAATGATATTTTGTGTCACTGGCCTACACACAATACCACATAATCTGAAGGTTGAACAATGTCTAACATTTTTACAAATTAATTAAAATCTAAAATGTCTTGAATTGGTAAGTATTCAACCCACTTTGTTATGGAAAGCCTAAATACTTTCATGGGTAAAAATGTGCTTAACAAGATACGTAAGTTGCATGGACTCACTCTGTGTGCAATAATATTTTTGAATGACTCCCTCATCTCAGTATCACACACAATTATCTGTAAGGTCCCTCAGCTGAGAAGTGAATTTCAAACAGATTCAACCATAAAGACCAGGGAGGTTTTCCAATACTTCACAAAGAAGGGTACTTATTGGTAGATGGGTTTAAAAAAGAAGACATTGAATATCCCTTTTGAACATGGTGAAGTTATTAATTACACACATTTGCTGGAGAAGGAGGAAACCACTCAGGGATTTCGCCCTTTTTAATAGTTAGAGTTTTTAATGGTTGTGATAGGAGAAAACTGAGGATGGATCAACATTGTAGTTACTCCACAATACTAACCTAATTTGACAGAATGGAAGAAAGGAAGCCTGTACAGAATAAAAACTATTCCAATACATGCATCCTGTTTGCAATAAGGCACTAAAGTAAAAAAGTGTTATGTTTGGGGCAAATCCAACAGAGTCCTGCTCTTCATATTTTCAAGCACTGTGGTGGCTGTATCATGTTTTGGTTATGCTTGTCATCGGCAAAGTTTAGGGAGTTTTTTTTTTATGATAAAAATAAACTAAATGGAGCTAAGCATAGGCAAAATCCTAGAGGAAAACCTGGTTCAGTCTGCTTTCCAACAAACACTGGCCGATAAATTCCCCTTTCAGCAGGACAGTAACCTAAAACATAAGGTCAAATCTACACAAATCTATACTTCTACATGAAGACAGTGAATGTTCTTGAGTGAAAATCTATGGCAAGACTTGAAAATGTCTGTCTAGCAATGATCAACTTGACAGAGCTTGAATAATTTTAAAAAGAATAATGTGTAAATATTGTACAATCTAGATTTGCAAAGCTCTTAGACTTACCCAGAAAGTCTCACAGCTGTAATTGCTGCCGGAGGTGATTCTAACATGCATTGACTCAGGGGGTTGAAGACTTATCTAATAAACATATATTACTGTTTTATATTTCATAAATGTTTTACTAATGTTCTATTTTTTTCTTCCACTTTGACTAAGAGTATTCTGTGTAGATAGTTGACAAAAAAGAACAATTAAATCCATTTTAATCCCACTTTCTAACACAACAAAATGTGGAAAAAGTTAAGTGGTGTGAATACTTTCTGAAGGCACTGTACACACCACCCATCTTTCCATGGCCCTGCTCTCTTCCCAGCCTGGCCTGTTCTCCACGGGGATAGGCTCTTACACTGACCTCCCCCAGGGATAGACTAACTTAAAGGCCTTCCTGGGAATGGGATCTTACACTGATCTCCCCTGGGGATAGACTAACAAAAAGGCCCTCCTGGGGATGGGATTTAGACATTCCTGTGCTCTCTGTGTGATGTATTTCTGATTCTAGAGAACCTTTATCCTCTGCTTAGGTGGTCTGTTTAATTATTTACCACCACCCACCCATTAACAACAAGCCTCTATTTTGGTTAACGTATGTTAAGATCACTTCCTCTCTCTCACACCAGCTCAGTGTGCCCTCAATGGCACCCTATTCCCTAGGTGCACTGCTTTTGACCAGGGTCCTTAGGGCTCTGGTCAAAAGTAGTGCCCTATGTAGGGAATAGGTGGCCATTTGGGGCGTAGAATAAATCAATGAGCCCAGCCGTGCTGTAACTGTACAGTTGAATAGCTAAAAAAGACTGTTGACAACGAATGGCATCAGACGGCCAAAGCAGCCTGCACCATGCACACGATCCTCTGAGCAATATTTGACCGCTTTGGCTGTGCGGTTGTGTGATTCGTGGCAGCTAATCCTCATATCTGTGTGATTCTGTGATTCTCCTCTGGCCTCTGTACAGCCTCTAATCGTCTAGCAGGCCGTATTGTTTTCACAGGTCTTAATTTCCAGATTTGTTTCTATCCTCTGGAGGGATGGGGAAAGAAGGATATTGTGTTTTTATTTATTCATCCTTTATTTAACGAGAGATGACACATTGAGACATCTCTTTTCCAAGTGAGCCCTGGAGAAGCAGCATACATATAGTTCCATATGAGACGACACAATGAATGGAAGTTAAAACAGTGCCAAGTGCATAAGAGAGCTTAAAATAACAGGTTTCAAAACATATGTAATATGTTGTCAGCAGCCCTCCAATCTGGGATTTAAAATCATCAATCAGAATAAAAAATATCCACTTTTTAAATGATTTTGTAAAATGTTCCACAATGACGGGCCAGCAAAGCTAAAGCTCCTCCTACCAAACTCTGTTCTTGTGTTGGGAATATTATATCAAATGCATTTCTGTGATCTCAGATGATCATCTTCATGATTCTGTAGGGTGAATATTAAGTATACTGGCAGCTGCCCTAAGATGGTCTTGGAGACAAACCAGTACCAGTGAGTCTGTCGACCATCCCGCTAACTGGGACGGATGGATGGAGAGAGAAAGACAGACAGGGATGGTGAGGAATGGACCGAGAGAAAGGGAGAGATGAATACAGACAAGGGGAGAGATGAATAGAGACAGAAAGGGAGCGATGAATAGAGACAGAAAGGGAGAGATGAAGGGAGAGCTGAATAGACGGAAAGGGAGAGATGAATATAGACGGAAAGGGAGAGATGAATAGAGACGGAAAGGGAGAGATGAATAGAGACGGAAAGGGAGAGATGAATAGAGACGGAAAGAGAGAGATGAATAGAGACGGAAAGGGAGAGATGAAGGGAGAGATGAATAGAGACGGAAAGGGAGAGATGAATAGAGACGGAAAGGGAGAGATGAATAGAGACGGAAAGGGAGAGATGAATAGAGACGGAAAGGGAGAGATGAATAGAGACGGAAAGGGAGAGATGAATAGAGACGGAAAGGGAGAGATGAATAGAGACGGAAAGAGAGATGAATAGAGACGGAAAGGGAGAGATGAATAGAGACGGAAAGAGAGAGATGAATAGAGACGGAAAGAGAGAGATGAATAGAGACGGAAAGGGAGAGATGAATAGAGACGGAAAGGGAGAGATGAATAGAGACGGAAAGGGAGAGATGAATAGAGACGGAAAGGGAGAGATGAATAGAGACGGAAAGGGAGAGATGAATAGAGACGGAAAGAGAGAGATGAATAGAGACGGAAAGAGAGAGATGAATAGAGACGGAAAGGGAGAGATGAATAGAGACGGAAAGGGAGAGATGAATAGAGACGGAAAGGGAGAGATGAATAGAGACGGAAAGGGAGAGATGAATAGAGACGGAAAGGGAGAGATGAATAGAGACGGAAAGGGAGAGATGAATAGAGACGGAAAGGGAGAGATGAATAGAGACGGAAAGGGAGAGATGAATAGAGACGGAAAGGGAGAGATGAATAGAGACGGAAAGGGAGAGATGAATAGAGACGGAAAGGGAGAGATGAAGGGAGAGATGAATAGAGACGGAAAGGGAGAGATGAATAGAGACGGAAAGGGAGAGATGAAGGGAGAGATGAATAGAGACGGAAAGGGAGAGATGAATAGAGACGGAAAGGGAGAGATGAAGGGAGAGATGAATAGAGACGGAAAGGGAGAGATGAATAGAGACGGAAAGGGAGAGATGAATAGAGACGGAAAGGGAGAGATGAATAGAGACGGAAAGGGAGAGATGAAGGGAGAGCTGAATAGAGACGGAAAGAGAGAGATGAATAGAGACGGAAAGGGAGAGCTGAATAGACAGAAAGGGAGAGATGAATAGAGACGGAAAGGGAGAGATGAATAGAGACGGAAAGGAAAATGAATAGAGACGGAAAGGGAGAGATGAAGGGAGAGCTGAATAGACGGAAAGGGAGAGATGAAGGGAGAGCTGAATAGACGGAAAGGGAGAGATGAATAGAGACGGAAAGGGAGAGATGAATAGAGACGGAAAGGGAGAGATGAATAGAGACGGAAAGGGAGAGATGAAGGGAGAGCTGAATAGACGGAAAGGGAGAGATGAATAGAGACGGAAAGGGAGAGATGAATAGAGACGGAAAGGGAGAGATGAATAGAGACGGAAAGAGAGAGATGAATAGAGACGGAAAGGGAGAGATGAAGGGAGAGATGAATAGAGACGGAAAGGGAGAGATGAATAGAGACGGAAAGGGAGAGATGAATAGAGACGGAAAGGGAGAGATGAATAGAGACGGAAAGGGAGAGATGAATAGAGACGGAAAGGGAGAGATGAATAGAGACGGAAAGGGAGAGATGAATAGAGACGGAAAGGGAGAGATGAATAGAGACGGAAAGGGAGAGATGAATAGAGACGGAAAGAGAGAGATGAATAGAGACGGAAAGGGAGAGATGAATAGAGACGGAAAGGGAGAGATGAAGGGAGAGATGAATAGAGACGGAAAGGGAGAGATGAATAGAGACGGAAAGGGAGAGATGAATAGAGACGGAAAGGGAGAGATGAAGGGAGAGATGAATAGAGACGGAAAGGGAGAGATGAATAGAGACGGAAAGGGAGAGATGAATAGAGACGGAAAGGGAGAGATGAATAGAGACGGAAAGGGAGAGATGAATAGAGACGGAAAGGGAGATGAATAGAGACGGAAAGGGAGAGATGAATAGAGACGGAAAGAGAGAGATGAATAGAGACGGAAAGGGAGAGATGAATAGAGACGGAAAGGGAGAGATGAAGGGAGAGATGAATAGAGACGGAAAGGGAGAGATGAATAGAGACGGAAAGGGAGAGATGAATAGAGACGGAAAGGGAGAGATGAAGGGAGAGATGAATAGAGACGGAAAGGGAGAGATGAATAGAGACGGAAAGGGAGAGATGAAGGGAGAGATGAATAGAGACGGAAAGGGAGAGATGAATAGAGACGGAAAGGGAGAGATGAAGGGAGAGATGAATAGAGACGGAAAGGGAGAGATGAATAGAGACGGAAAGGGAGAGATGAATAGAGACGGAAAGGGAGAGATGAATAGAGACGGAAAGGGAGAGATGAAGGGAGAGCTGAATAGAGACGGAAAGAGAGAGATGAATAGAGACGGAAAGGGAGAGCTGAATAGACAGAAAGGGAGAGATGAATAGAGACGGAAAGGGAGAGATGAATAGAGACGGAAAGGAAAATGAATAGAGACGGAAAGGGAGAGATGAAGGGAGAGCTGAATAGACGGAAAGGGAGAGATGAAGGGAGAGCTGAATAGACGGAAAGGGAGAGATGAATAGAGACGGAAAGGGAGAGATGAATACAGACAAAGGGAGAGCTGAATAGACAGAAAGGGAGAGATGAATAGAGACTGAAAGGGAGAGATGAATAGAGACAAAGGGAGAGATGAAGGGAGAGCTGAATAGACGGAAAGGGAGAGATGAATAGAGACGGAAAGGGAGAGATGAATACAGACAAAGGGAGAGCTGAATAGACGGAAAGGGAGAGATGAATAGAGACGGAAAGGGAGAGATGAATAGAGACGGAAAGGGAGAGATGAATAGAGACGGAAAGGGAGAGATGAATAGAGACGGAAAGGGAGAGATGAATAGAGACGGAAAGGGAGAGATGAAGGGAGAGCTGAATAGACGGAAAGGGAGAGATGAGGGGAGAGCTGAATAGACGGAAAGGGAGAGATGAATAGAGACAAAGGGAGAGCTGAATAGACAAAGGGAGAGATGAATAGAGACGGAAAGGGAGAGATGAAGGGAGAGCTGAATAGACGGAAAGGGAGAGATGAATAGAGACGGAAAGGGAGAGATGAATACAGACAAAGGGAGAGCTGAATAGACAGAAAGGGAGAGATGAATAGAGACGGAAAGGGAGAGATGAATAGAGACAGAGGGAGAGATGAAGGGAGAGCTGAATAGACGGAAAGGGAGAGATGAATAGAGACTGAAAGGGAGAGATGAATAGAGACAAAGGGAGAGATGAAGGGAGAGCTGAATAGACGGAAAGGGAGAGATGAATAGAGACGGAAAGGGAGAGATGAATACAGACAAAGGGAGAGCTGAATAGACGGAAAGGGAGAGATGAATAGAGACGGAAAGGGAGAGATGAATAGAGACGGAAAGGGAGAGATGAATAGAGACGGAAAGGGAGAGATGAATAGAGACGGAAAGGGAGAGATGAAGGGAGAGCTGAATAGACGGAAAGGGAGAGATGAGGGGAGAGCTGAATAGACGGAAAGGGAGAGATGAATAGAGACAAAGGGAGAGCTGAATAGACAAAGGGAGAGATGAATAGAGACGGAAAGGGAGAGATGAATAGAGACAAAGGGAGAGATGAAGGGAGAGCTGAATAGACGGAAAGGGAGAGATGAATAGAGACGGAAAGGGAGAGATGAATAGAGACAAAGGGAGAGATGAAGGGAGAGCTGAATAGACAGAAAGGGAGAGATGAATAGAGACGGAAAGGGAGAGATGAATAGAGACAAAGGGAGAGTTGAATGGAGATGGAAAGGGAGAGATGAATAGAGACGGAAAGAGAGAGATGAATAGAGACAAAGGGAGAGATGAATAGAGACAGAAAGGGAGAGATGAATAGAGATGGAAAGAGAGATGAATAGAGACGGAAAGGGAGAGATGAATAGAGACGGAAAGGGAGAGATGAAGGGAGAGCTGAATAGAGACGGAAAGGGAGAGATGAAGGGAGAGCTGAATAGACGGAAAGAGAGAGATGAATAGAGACGGAAAGGGAGAGATGAATAGAGACGGAAAGGGAGAGATGAATAGAGACGGAAAGAGAGAGATGAATATAGACGGAAAGGGAGAGATGAATAGAGACGGAAAGGGAGAGATGAAGGGAGAGCTGAATAGACGGAAAGGGAGAGATGAATAGAGACGGAAAGGGAGAGATGAATAGAGACGGAAAGGGAGAGATGAATAGAGACGGAAAGGGAGAGATGAAGGGAGAGCTGAATAGAGACGGAAAGGGAGAGATGAAGGGAGAGATGAATAGAGACGGAAAGGGAGAGATGAATAGAGACGGAAAGGGAGAGATGAATATAGACGGAAAGGGAGAGATGAATATAGACGGAAAGGGAGAGATGAATAGAGACGGAAAGGGAGAGATGAATAGAGACGGAAAGGGAGAGATGAAGGGAGAGATGAATAGAGACGGAAAGGGAGAGATGAATAGAGACGGAAAGGGAGAGATGAAGGGAGACGGAAAGGGAGAGATGAATAGAGACGGAAAGGGAGAGATGAAGGGAGAGCTGAATAGACGGAAAGGGAGAGATGAATAGAGACGGAAAGGGAGAGATGAATAGAGACGGAAAGGGAGAGATGAATAGAGACGGAAAGAGAGAGATGAATAGAGACGGAAAGGGAGAGATGAAGGGAGAGATGAATAGAGACGGAAAGGGAGAGATGAATAGAGACGGAAAGGGAGAGATGAATAGAGACGGAAAGGGAGAGATGAATAGAGACGGAAAGGGAGAGATGAATAGAGACGGAAAGGGAGAGATGAATAGAGACGGAAAGGGAGAGATGAATAGAGACGGAAAGAGAGATGAATAGAGACGGAAAGGGAGAGATGAATAGAGACGGAAAGAGAGAGATGAATAGAGACGGAAAGAGAGAGATGAATAGAGACGGAAAGGGAGAGATGAATAGAGACGGAAAGGGAGAGATGAATAGAGACGGAAAGGGAGAGATGAATAGAGACGGAAAGGGAGAGATGAATAGAGACTGAAAGAGAGATGAATAGAGACGGAAAGAGAGAGATGAATAGAGACGGAAAGGGAGAGATGAATAGAGACGGAAAGGGAGAGATGAATAGAGACGGAAAGGGAGAGATGAATAGAGACGGAAAGGGAGAGATGAATAGAGACGGAAAGGGAGAGATGAATAGAGACGGAAAGGGAGAGATGAATAGAGACGGAAAGGGAGAGATGAATAGAGACGGAAAGGGAGAGATGAATAGAGACGGAAAGGGAGAGATGAATAGAGACGGAAAGGGAGAGATGAATAGAGACGGAAAGGGAGAGATGAAGGGAGAGATGAATAGAGACGGAAAGGGAGAGATAAATAGAGACGGAAAGGGAGAGATGAAGGGAGAGATGAATAGAGACGGAAAGGGAGAGATGAATAGAGACGGAAAGGGAGAGATGAATAGAGACGGAAAGGGAGAGATGAATAGAGACGGAAAGGGAGAGATGAATAGAGACGGAAAGGGAGAGATGAATAGAGACGGAAAGGGAGAGATGAAGGGAGAGCTGAATAGAGACGGAAAGAGAGAGATGAATAGAGACGGAAAGGGAGAGCTGAATAGACAGAAAGGGAGAGATGAATAGAGACGGAAAGGGAGAGATGAATAGAGACGGAAAGGAAAATGAATAGAGACGGAAAGGGAGAGATGAAGGGAGAGCTGAATAGACGGAAAGGGAGAGATGAAGGGAGAGCTGAATAGACGGAAAGGGAGAGATGAATAGAGACGGAAAGGGAGAGATGAATACAGACAGAGGGAGAGATGAAGGGAGAGCTGAATAGACGGAAAGGGAGAGATGAATAGAGACTGAAAGGGAGAGATGAATAGAGACAAAGGGAGAGATGAAGGGAGAGCTGAATAGACGGAAAGGGAGAGATGAATAGAGACGGAAAGGGAGAGATGAATACAGACAAAGGGAGAGCTGAATAGACGGAAAGGGAGAGATGAATAGAGACGGAAAGGGAGAGATGAATAGAGACGGAAAGGGAGAGATGAATAGAGACGGAAAGGGAGAGATGAATAGAGACGGAAAGGGAGAGATGAATAGAGACGGAAAGGGAGAGATGAAGGGAGAGCTGAATAGACGGAAAGGGAGAGATGAGGGGAGAGCTGAATAGACGGAAAGGGAGAGATGAATAGAGACAAAGGGAGAGCTGAATAGACAAAGGGAGAGATGAATAGAGACGGAAAGGGAGAGATGAATAGAGACAAAGGGAGAGATGAAGGGAGAGCTGAATAGACGGAAAGGGAGAGATGAATAGAGACGGAAAGGGAGAGATGAATAGAGACAAAGGGAGAGATGAAGGGAGAGCTGAATAGACAGAAAGGGAGAGATGAATAGAGACGGAAAGGGAGAGATGAATAGAGACAAAGGGAGAGTTGAATGGAGATGGAAAGGGAGAGATGAATAGAGACGGAAAGAGAGAGATGAATAGAGACAAAGGGAGAGATGAATAGAGACAGAAAGGGAGAGATGAATAGAGATGGAAAGAGAGATGAATATAGACGGAAAGGGAGAGATGAATAGAGACGGAAAGGGAGAGATGAATAGAGACGGAAAGGGAGAGATGAAGGGAGAGCTGAATAGAGACGGAAAGGGAGAGATGAAGGGAGAGCTGAATAGACGGAAAGAGAGAGATGAATAGAGACGGAAAGGGAGAGATGAATAGAGACGGAAAGGGAGAGATGAATAGAGACGGAAAGAGAGAGATGAATATAGACGGAAAGGGAGAGATGAATAGAGACGGAAAGGGAGAGATGAAGGGAGAGCTGAATAGACGGAAAGGGAGAGATGAATAGAGACGGAAAGGGAGAGATGAATAGAGACGGAAAGGGAGAGATGAATAGAGACGGAAAGGGAGAGATGAAGGGAGAGCTGAATAGAGACGGAAAGGGAGAGATGAAGGGAGAGATGAATAGAGACGGAAAGGGAGAGATGAATAGAGACGGAAAGGGAGAGATGAATATAGACGGAAAGGGAGAGATGAATATAGACGGAAAGGGAGAGATGAATAGAGACGGAAAGGGAGAGATGAATAGAGACGGAAAGGGAGAGATGAATAGAGACGGAAAGGGAGAGATGAAGGGAGAGCTGAATAGACGGAAAGAGAGAGATGAATAGAGACGGAAAGGGAGAGATGAATAGAGACGGAAAGAGAGATGAATAGAGACGGAAAGGGAGAGATGAATAGAGACGGAAAGGGAGAGATGAATAGAGACGGAAAGGGAGAGATGAATAGAGACGGAAAGGGAGAGATGAATAGAGACGGAAAGGGAGAGATGAATAGAGACGGAAAGGGAGAGATGAAGGGAGAGCTGAATAGACGGAAAGAGAGAGATGAATAGAGACGGAAAGGGAGAGATGAATA
This sequence comes from Oncorhynchus mykiss, assembly GCF_057628025.1. Classification (NCBI taxonomy): domain Eukaryota; kingdom Metazoa; phylum Chordata; class Actinopteri; order Salmoniformes; family Salmonidae; genus Oncorhynchus; species Oncorhynchus mykiss. Next base: position 81,884,324 of record NC_143027.1, read on the forward strand.
GAGACGGAAAGGGAGAGATGAATAGAGACGGAAAGGGAGAGATGAGGGGAGAGCTGAATAGACGGAAAGGGAGAGATGAATAGAGACAAAGGGAGAGCTGAATAGACAAAGGGAGAGATGAATAGAGACGGAAAGGGAGAGATGAATAGAGACAAAGGGAGAGATGAAGGGAGAGCTGAATAGACGGAAAGGGAGAGATGAATAGAGACGGAAAGGGAGAGATGAATAGAGACAAAGGGAGAGATGAAGGGAGAGCTGAATAGACAGAAAGGGAGAGATGAATAGAGACGGAAAGGGAGAGATGAATAGAGACAAAGGGAGAGTTGAATGGAGATGGAAAGGGAGAGATGAATAGAGACGGAAAGAGAGAGATGAATAGAGACAAAGGGAGAGATGAATAGAGACAGAAAGGGAGAGATGAATAGAGATGGAAAGAGAGATGAATATAGACGGAAAGGGAGAGATGAATAGAGACGGAAAGGGAGAGATGAATAGAGACGGAAAGGGAGAGATGAAGGGAGAGCTGAATAGAGACGGAAAGGGAGAGATGAAGGGAGAGCTGAATAGACGGAAAGAGAGAGATGAATAGAGACGGAAAGGGAGAGATGAATAGAGACGGAAAGGGAGAGATGAATAGAGACGGAAAGAGAGAGATGAATATAGACGGAAAGGGAGAGATGAATAGAGACGGAAAGGGAGAGATGAAGGGAGAGCTGAATAGACGGAAAGAGAGAGATGAATAGAGACGGAAAGGGAGAGATGAATAGAGACGGAAAGGGAGAGATGAATAGAGACGGAAAGGGAGAGATGAAGGGAGAGCTGAATAGAGACGGAAAGGGAGAGATGAAGGGAGAGATGAATAGAGACGGAAAGGGAGAGATGAATAGAGACGGAAAGGGAGAGATGAATAGAGACGGAAAGGGAGAGATGAATAGAGACGGAAAGGGAGAGATGAATATAGACGGAAAGGGAGAGATGAATATAGACGGAAAGGGAGAGATGAATAGAGACGGAAAGGGAGAGATGAATAGAGACGGAAAGGGAGAGATGAATAGAGACGGAAAGGGAGAGATGAATAGAGACGGAAAGGGAGAGATGAATAGAGACGGAAAGGGAGAGATGAAGGGAGAGCTGAATAGACGGAAAGAGAGAGATGAAGGGAGAGCTGAATAGACGGAAAGAGAGAGATGAATAGAGACGGAAAGGGAGAGATGAAGGGAGAGATGAATAGAGACGGAAAGGGAGAGATGAATAGAGACGGAAAGGGAGAGATGAATAGAGACGGAAAGGGAGAGATGAATAGAGACGGAAAGGGAGAGATGAATAGAGACGGAAAGGGAGAGATGAATAGAGACGGAAAGGGAGAGATGAATAGAGACGGAAAGGGAGAGATGAAGGGAGAGCTGAATAGACGGAAAGAGAGAGATGAATAGAGACGGAAAGGGAGAGATGAATAGAGACGGAAAGGGAGAGATGAATAGAGACGGAAAGGGAGAGATGAATAGAGACGGAAAGGGAGAGATGAAGGGAGAGCTGAATAGACGGAAAGAGAGAGATGAATAGAGACGGAAAGGGAGAGATGAATAGAGACGGAAAGGGAGAGATGAATAGAGACGGAAAGGGAGAGATGAATAGAGACGGAAAGGGAGAGATGAATAGAGACGGAAAGGGAGAGATGAATAGAGACGGAAAGGGAGAGATGAATAGAGACGGAAAGGGAGAGATGAATAGAGACGGAAAGGGAGAGATGAATAGAGACGGAAAGGGAGAGATGAATAGAGACGGAAAGGGAGAGATGAATAGAGACGGAAAGAGAGATGAATAGAGACGGAAAGGGAGAGATGAATAGAGACGGAAAGGGAGAGATGAATAGAGACGGAAAGGGAGAGATGAATAGAGACGGAAAGGGAGAGATGAATAGAGACTGAAAGGGAGAGATGAATAGAGACTGAAAGGGAGAGATGAATATAGACAAAGGGAGACATGAATACAGACAAAGGGAGAGATGAATAGAGATGGAAAGGGAGAGATGAAGGGAGAGCTGAATAGACGAAAAGGGAGAGATGAATAGAGACGGAAAGGGAGAGATGAATAGAGACGGAAAGGGAGAGATGAATAGAGACGGAAAGGGAGAGATGAATAGAGACGGAAAGGGAGAGATGAATAGAGATGGAAAGGGAGAGATGAATAGAGACTAGAGGTCGACCGATTAATCGGAATGGCCGATTTAATTAGGGTCGATTTCAAGTTTTCTTAACAATCTGTATTTTTGGGCGCCAATTTGACGATTATTTTTTATTTATTTTTATACTTTTTTATTTGACCTTTATTTAACTAGGCAAGTCAATTAAGAACACATTCTTATTTTCAATGACGGCCTAGGAACGGTGGGTTAACTGCCTTGTTCAGAGGCAGAACGACAGATTATCACCTTGTCAGCTCGGGGGATCCAATCTTGCAACCTTACAACTAGTCCAACGCAATAACGCAATAACCTGCCTCTCTCTCGTTGCACTCCACAAGGAGACTGACTGCCTGTTACGCGAATGCAGTAAGCCAAGGTAAGTTGCTAGCTGGCATTAAACTTATCTAATAAAAAACAATCAATCATAATCACTAGTTAACTACACATGGTTGATGATATTACTAGATATTATCTAGCGTGTCCTGCGTTGCATATAATCTGACTGAGCATACTTGTATGCTTATATCTGACTGAGCGGTGGTAGGCAGAAGCAGGTGCATAAACATTCATTCAAACAGCATTTTCGTGCGTTTTGCCAGCAGCTCTTCGTTGTGCGTCAAGCATTGCGCTGTTTATGACTTCAAGCCTATCAACTCCCGAGATGAGGCTGGTGTAACCGAAGTGAAATGGCTAACTAGAGGGACGGAAGCTATACTGTTACACTGGCAATACTAAAGTGCCTATAAGAACATCCAATAGTCAACGGTTAAGGAAATACAAATGGTATAGAGGGAAATAGTCCTATAATAACTACAACCCAAAACTTCTTACCTGGGAATATTGAAGACTCATGTTAAAAGGAACCACCAGCTTTCATATGTTCTCATGTTCTGAGCAAGGAACTGAAACGTTAGCTTTTTTACATAGCACATATATTGCACTTTTACTTTCTTCTCCAACACTTTGTTTTTGCATTATTTAAACCAAATTGAACATGTTTCATTATTTACTTGAGGCTAAATTGATTTTATTGATGTATTATATTAAGTTAAAATAAGTGTTCATTCAGTATTGTTGTAATTGTCATTATTACAAATAAATGTAAAAAAATCGTCCAATTAATCGTTATCGGCTTTTTTGGTCCCCCAATAATCGGTATCGGTATTGGCGTTGAAAAATCATAATCGGTCGACCTCTAATAGAGACAAAGGGAGAGATGGATAGAAACAAAGGGAGAGAGGGATAGAGACTGAGAGAAAGGGAGAGAGACTGAGAGAAAGGGAGAGAGGGATAGAGACTGAGAGAAAGGGAATGGGAGAAGGGCAGGGGAAGGCATGTGTGGCTGTTCCAACTCCATATGGCCCATGCTGCTAAGCCCCAATACAGTACAGGGGGAGGAGGGACACACAGCTTTACATGGAAATGTGTAATAAAGCCGCTGTCATCTGGGGAAAGCAGCTCATGAGACGTGTGTGTGTGTACTGTCATAGCATTGCAGAACACCCAGCTGCAGTGTACCTACTGAAAGTGCAGGGTGGGTGGAGTATTTGGTATATATCCCACTGGCTCCAAAGTCCGTCTTCCTGGAGTGTGTACTTTGCTGGGTGAGTCTAAATACAGCACCCCCAGTGTGTCTAGGAGCTTAGTGATATGACAGGTTGGTGTGGACCATTTTTATTAGCCTCCCCCCACACTTTTTAATAGAAGGGAGGTGACGATGCAGTGCAAAGCGCCCCTCAGGAGAGAAGCAGAGATCGCCCCCTGTAGGCACATGGGAGAACTGCTGGCCTTGGCAACGATGGATCCCATCTAAGAAGATCATGTTTGGACTGGGAAGTTGGCTGTCCCCCTTACTCTGGCCCTGATTCCCAAAGCAAACCCTACCCACGGCCCCGAGGCAGTGTACTTACGTAGATTTGAGAGGATTGCATAGGTGTAAACAATATGCCGACCATTCCCCTGGTCTATCAGAGGGCAAAATGGATCTCCGACACACGGGTCATTCCACTGCAACAGAGTGACACTGAGACTCAGATCTTTCACGTTACAATGTATGTCAAACAAAAATAGATGATTGCAAAGTTAAAACCATACAACTCTATGCATAAGGACTATTAACATTTTCTGCAGAACATTTTACAAAAACACATTTACTTGAAAGTGCAGATGCAATGTTTGGTAAGAAAATTAAGTTTTGTGCAGTCATTCTGTTACCAAACTTTGCATCTGTGCTGTTCTTCAAGTAAATGTTGTGTAAAATCTTCAGTGGAAATTGTTAAAATAGTCCTTGTGCATCGAGTTGTATGGTTTGTTTAACTTTTCAATCATTGCTTTTTGTTTGAAATACATTTCTAAGATGATACAATTAAAAAATCAGTGACACTGTGGAATTGCCCACAACCACCATATTTCTTACATTTCCAATCCTCTCAGATCTACACAAGTGACTGGGGGGTAGGGGCTAGGGGTTGATTTGGGATTCACAGAGGCCACTTCCAGTGAGCTTATCATTGTATTACACACTTTATCAGACCACAATGTGTGATAGTAGCAACCAGGAGTGTCACAGGATGAGCGTGTAATCGCTAAATTCAGTCATCTAAATGTAGTCATGGTTAAAAATCACTGGGTTTCTCCTGCAGAGTCTCTATTCTCCTTCAGCTGGTGTCTTCCACTGTCACAGCAGCTGTTCGCTAGTCATCTACAATGAGGCCTTCACATTTCTGTTTCCTCAGATGGGGGTTATTTACAGAGAGATTTACAGAGATGGAGATTTTGCGTTGGTTTTTAACTTGATTCTTTGCTAATTTTCACAGATACTTGTGTTTGTCTCTGCCATGTGGAAAAGTGTGGATGTAGCCTAAGGGTTGTAAGGAATAGTGATAAAATTAATTTATCAAATTAAAAGTTGAAGTGTTTTTTCCCTGGTTTAACTTAGTTGATGTTCTGATTTGATCTACAGTTGTCTTACAGTACCTGGTGCTCTAGGGATATGGAGAGAGGGAGGCAGCAACCGCAGGGTGGCTGGCATCAATATCTCAGGCACCACCTACTGCACATGTGCCCTTGAGAAAGGCACATAACCCCTAACCTGCTCTATGGGCACTGCTCTGTGCCTCACCCTGTGCTGCTCCCTCCCTGCCAATAGTGTAGGACGACAAGAATAACCACAATCCCCTGTTGTCTGGATCAATGAAGATGGCTTGTATTGTATAATCTACAGAACTGTGGCACAGCTAGTCCACCTGGTTAGGCATACTTGTGTTTAGTGCTCCTGTTTCGTCCCTGGTGAGTAGGGCTGGTCCCCCGTAGTTTAACTCTGCTTGTTGCTTCGCATCAACTCCCAGTTCAATCCCAGTCGTCCAACATGTGGATTCAGTTGAAAAGAGTTAACACCGGGCTCTCCACAATCTCATAGGGGTCTGTTTACACCCACACACCTGGCACGGTCTGGTAAACTATTGCAAATGAAACCAGAACACTATGCACACATTGAGTGTCTAGATCAATGCACTTGTTTTGTCAGATACAACTAGTATCCCAAAGCAAGTGTAATAACAGCACACTGAACAGATTTGAGTTGTGAACATGTTTTACTGGACAGCACAACCAAATGGGCTCTAAACAAGAAATCAACTTTAGAATGGCATAATAATCGCGTTATAACATAAGTGGAATAAGGAACAGTCACTATTCCTCTTGTGTACAGTAGTTAAACTCTCAGCTCATTGCTATGTAATTAAAATGCAATTACCAAAGTATTATTTAACAACATGCTAATAAAATGTTGCTCAAAGTAATTGTAGCTTGATTACACAGGCACAAGAACAATGTCATGTTAAGTGTTACTGAGAATGCTAACAGTAACAAAATATGGCTATTACGTTTTGAAACTAAACATCCCAAAACAGCCTTCTTGAATCCACTACAGCCAAGGTAGGTTGAAAATCATGTTAGTTTGTATTCTACTTAAGCGATCCCTTTAAAGATAGTATAATGTGTGTTTGAAACAAGAACATTCACCCTCCGATGGACAAAAAGCTTCAAAGTTGTTTCTGCTCAGCATTCAACGTGCTGTTTGCAAATGGCTTTTGAATTACTCTGCAGTGTTTTCAGGTATTATACAAATGTATTGCATCTTTCAACCTTTTCAGTGGCATGTTTAAAGACTTGTATAGTAGTTGAGCTATATACTGTACTTATCTGTACAAAATGTCATTGGTTTGACTTGATTATATACACCTGGGGCAATGGACATTTACAGAATGTTCAGATAGAAATGTATTGTCTAGATCAAATATGACTCTCAGATTGGAATAGTATAGTAAATGGTGTACTCTTCATTATATCTTCAACATGCAGTTCCAGATACAGCCTTGTCATTAGTTGAAGGCAGCCAATCCAATCATTTCGGAAAAGTCGTCACTTCCTGAGATCTGTATTCAAATTTGTTTTACATTTAGTTGCTTTCTCAGATGTGAATTCCAATCATTTACAAAAGTAGTTACGGTACTTTCTGAGATCTGTAAAAAAATAAAAAAATAAAAAAATACTTTTTGGGAATCTGTATTCAAATAGGTGTAGTCAGTTCCTCCTGAAAAACATTTACTTTCCACAAAGCATAGTTGAATGTCTGATGGACATTTATTTGTTTTTTAGGGGGTTCCTTTACTTAGTCAGTCCACTTTAGTAGACCTGTATCCAGACCTGTAGTCAGTCCACTTTAGTAGATCTGTATCCAGACCTGTAGTCAGTCCACTTTAGTAGACCTGTTTCCAGACCTGTAGTCAGTCCACTTTAGTAGACCTGTTTCCAGACCTGTAGTCAGTCCACTTTAGTAGACCTGTTTCCAGACCTGTAGTCAGTCCACTTTAGTAGACCTGTTTCCAGACCTGTAGTCAGTCCACTTTAGTATATCTGTATCCAGACCTGTAGTCAGTCCACTTTAGTTTACCTGTTTCCAGACCTGTAGTCAGTCCACTTTAGTAGATCTGTATCCAGACCTGTAGTCAGTCCACTTTAGTAGACCTGTTTCCAGACCTGTAGGCAGTCCACTTTAGTAGACCTGTTTCCAGACCTGTAGTCAGTCCACTTTAGTAGATCTGTATCCAGACCTGTAGTCAGTCCACTTTAGTAGATCTGTATCCAGACCTGTAGTCAGTCCACTTTAGTAGATCTGTATCCATATCTGTAGTCAGTCCACTTTAGTAGACCTGTTTCCAGACCTGTAGTCAGTCCACTTTAGTAGATCTGTATCCAGACCTGTAGTCAGTCCACTTTAGTAGATCTGTATCCAGACCTGTAGTCAGTCCACTTTAGTAGATCTGTATCCATACCTGTAGTCAGTCCACTTTAGTATACCTGTTTCCAGACCTGTAGTCAGTCCACTTTAGTTGAACTGTTTCCAGACCTGTAGTCAGTCCACTTTAGTTGAACTGTTTCCAGACCTGTAGTCAGTCCACTTTACATGAACTGTTTCCAGACCTGTAGTCAGTCCACTTTAGTTGAACTGTTTCCAGACCTGTAGTCAGTCCACTTTAGTAGACCTGTTTCCAGACCTGTAGTCAGTCCACTTTAGTTGAACTGTTTCCAGACCTGTAGTCAGTCCACTTTAGTAGACCTGTTTCCAGACCTGTAGTCAGTCCACTTTAGTTGAACTGTTTCCAGACCTGTAGTCAGTCCACTTTAGTCGATCTGTTTCCAGACCTGTACTCAGTCCACTTTAGTAGACCTGTTTCCAGACCTGTAGTCAGTCCACTTTAGTTGACCTGTTTCCAGACCTGTAGTCAGTCCACTTTAGTAGACCTGTTTCCAGACCTGTAGTCAGTCCACTTTAGTAGATCTGTATCCAGCCCCCTCATCCAGATTTCCCTCCTCACCTTAGAATTTCCAACCTATTCTCTCTCTCTCTCTCTCCCCCACTCTCTCAGCATCCAGGCCTTTTCTGAGCTCAAGTAAACTACGAAACGAGCGTGATGTTTCTCTCTCTTTCCCTCTCCCAAGGGAGCAGCAGCCGTGGGCCGAGGAGAAACAACCAGGATTTAGATTAATATCACAGCTCAACAGGTGACCTTTGAACTCTTCAGCCTCCTCTCTTGCTTTCTCTCTCACACGGACCAACCACTCTGCCGGACTGCTCTGTCTCTCCTCTCTCTGTTGTAGACTGCCCAATCCTTCCTCTCATTCTCACGTACTCTCTCACCACCCTCCCCCTCTCTTGCTCTCTCACCCCCCCTGCTCTCTCTCCTCTCTATTCAAATCTCTCATGCTCTCTCTCCTCTCTATACCAATCTCTCATGCTCTCTCTCCTCTCTATACCAATCTCTCATGCTCTCCCTCCTCTCTATTCCAATCTCTCATGCTCTCTCTCCTCTCTATTCCAATCTCTCATGCTCTCTCTCCTCTCTATACCAATCTCTCATGCTCTCTCTCCTCTCTATACCAATCTCTCATGCTCTCCCTCCTCTCTATTCCAATCTCTCATGCTCTCCCTCCTCTCTATACCAATCTCTCATGCTCTCCCTCCTCTCTATACCAATCTCTCATGCTCTCTCTCCTCTCTATTCCAATCTCTCATGCTCTCTCTCCTCTCTATTCCAATCTCTCATGCTCTCTCTCCTCTATTCCAATCTCTCATGCTCTCTCTCCTCTCTATACCAATCTCTCATGCTCTCTCTCCTCTCTATTCCAATCTCTCATGCTCTCTCTCCTCTCTATTCCAATCTCTCATGCTCTCTCTCCTCTATTCCAATCTCTCATGCTCTCTCTCCTCTCTATACCAATCTCTCATGCTCTCCCTCCTCTCTATTCCAATCTCTCATGCTCTCCCTCCTCTCTATACCAATCTCTCATGCTCTCCCTCCTCTCTATTCCAATCTCTCATGCTCTCTCTCCTCTCTATACCAATCTCTCATGCTCTCCCTCCTCTCTATACCAATCTCTCATGCTCTCTCTCCTCTATTCCAATCTCTCATGCTCTCTCTCCTCTCTATACCAATCTCTCATGCTCTCTCTCCTCTCTATACCAATCTCTCATGCTCTCTCGTCCTCTCTTGCTCTATTTTTTGTATGCCCTCTTCCTCTCCTCAATCACCCTCTTGTTTAACTCCTTTTTATTTTTTTAGATATCTGTTCATCTGTCTCTCTCTAGCAAGGCTTTGAGACACAGAGTTGGAGCACAAGACAGACTACTGTGTCTGTTCACTTTCACTCCCTCCCTCTACCTCTCTGTCCTTCTACCTCGCTATACTAGTAACACTAATCAGTCTTTTTCTTCTGTCATTGTCACTAACCCAGCTGTAGGACCGTGTGACTGGGTGGGTAAGGCTGTCGCCACCTACCCTGTCGCTGCTGCTGCCACCCATCGCTACCTAACACTGTGCCTCCTGACTCACAGTGGATTTATTCACTACTATTTAGTTTATTTACATTCATCGTTTGGTCTTTCTTTGGACCATCTGTCTGTTTCTTGATGTGATGCTGGTGTTACGATGCTAATTGCAAATGTTACAATGTTTATTTGCATATAAATGACGTTGTTTAATCACCAATGTTATGTCAATTGTTATTGATGATATGCTATTAATGAATTAATTGACTCTCTGTTAGGAACCATACTGAGCTCTAGGGCGTGTTCAGTGGGAGGAAAAAGTTCAGAAATGGGGAGCTACAATCTACCTGTGCTTGTCCAATAAGAAACACTTGTTCTTGTTTTCCATTGCAGAGCACTTTGCTACGGTGTGCCCTAATGAACATGGTACGGTCTCAGCGAGTTTAGGGACTGCACACAGAGACATTAAAACCACTGTGAAAGAGGGTGTCCATCTTGAGAAGGAGAGTGTGAGAGATGCATCCTCAAGGGGAAGAGAAAGTGGAGGATGGGAAGAAAGAAAGAGGGAGGGAGAGATTTGTCCTTAGAGGGGTAGTGAAGCATAAACACAGCTATTGGAGCTTAATGAAGAGCACTTGAGAAAGCCCTCAGCTGTAGCCAGTGAAAGAAGTGTGTGTGTGTGTGCGCGTGCGTCTGAGGGGGGGGGGTGTATGTACGTTTGAGAATGTGTGTGTTGAAGTATTAGTGTGTATGCAGAGCAGACTTTGGACCCACCACTGAATGACTCTCTGACCTAGCTGTGAGGCGTCCTCATCCTCTGTCCAGCACTGAATGACTCTCTGACCTAGCTGTGAGGCGTCCTCATCCTCTGTCCAGCACTGAATGACTCTCTGACCTAGCTGTGAGGCGTCCTCATCCTCTGTCCAGCACTGAATGACTCTCTGACCTAGCTGTGAGGCGTCCTCATCCTCTGTCCAGCACTGAATGACTCTCTGACCTAGCTGTGAGGCGTCCTCATCCTCTGTCCACCACTGAATGACTCTCTGACCTAGCTGTGAGGCGTCCTCATCCTCTGTCCAGCACTGAATGACTCTCTGACCTAGCTGTGAGGCGTCCTCATCCTCTGTCCACCACTGAATGACTCTCTGAACTAGCCGCGAGGCGTCCTCATCCTCTGTCCACCACTGGCTCAGAATATTAACACCCTGCCTCCCGAGTGGCTCAGTGGTCTAAGGTACTGCATCACAGTGCTAGCTGTGCCACTAGAGATTCTGGGTTAAAATCCAGGCTCTGTCGCGACCGGGAGACCCATGGGGCGGCGCACAATTGGCCCAGCGTCTTCCAGGTTAGGGGAGGGTTTGGCCGGCAGTGTTGTCCTTGTCCCATCTCGCACTAGCGACTCCTGTGGCGGGCCAGGCAAAGTGTGCGCTGACACGGTCGCCAGTGTTTCCTCTGACACATTGGTGCGGCTGGCTTCTGAGTTAAGTGGGCATTGTGTCAAGAAGCAGTGCGGCTTGGTTGGGTTGTGTTTCGGAGGACGCACAGCTCTCGACCTTCACCTCTCCCGTGTCCATACGGGTGGGACAAAACGATGTAACTACAAATTGGATACCACGACATTGGGGAGAAAATTAACACTCTCCTCCATCCCCTCCTCCCTCTCTCCTCCTCCTCCCTCTCTCTCTCTCCTCCTCCACAGAACCAACTCGGACTCGGCTCTTCATACGAGTGCCATGAACCCCCAGGACCCCTTTGGCATGAACCAGCAGATGGGCAGAGGGCCCCCCCAGCGCAACGGTGAGAACACACACACAATACCTTTTATCATCGTGACGCTTATCCACTTTCTATGCGCATTGTGCAAGTTATGGAATGTATCAGATATGTGGAACTGGTTGGAGGTTCTTGAGGAGAGGTTGTGCAATAACATTAATTGTAATCAATGTAAACAGATGGTGTAGGCAGGAAATCATTTAAAATCTTTCTACAACATCTAAGGTTTATAAAAAAATGGAGACCTTACTGAGACATTGTAGAAAGATATGAAATATTTTCCTGTCTACACTGTCAGTGTGCCTTATTAAAATATCTAAGTGGTGAGAGAAGAGTTTGTCTGGTTGGTTGGAACAGTCCTGGGCCTGTAGAGACTCCTCTCTTTCACTCCTGTCTTCCTTTCCTCCATTCCTCTCTCCTCTGTGTCTGGATCTTTAGTTTTTCCCCTTTACATCACTACTTATTCTATCTCATCCTCTCTTCTTTCTCTTTACCCACCCTCACTTTCCTCTGTCTCTTTTCTTTCCATTCTCTCTCTCCTTCTGTTGTCTTTCTATCATCTCTCCCCTCTCTATCCCTCCATCTCTCCCTCCATTCCTCTCTCGTCTGTGTGTGTATTTAAAATGTTCTCCCTTCCATCCATTCCTCCCCTTACCCCTCTCTTTTAAGAGTGACAGACAGTGGAATGTGTTGTGTTAATGCATTATCAGTGAGTGATGTCTTAATGTTGGAGAGAGAGACTTGGATAGGCTCCTACGGTCCCAGAATGGATTACCACTCTATTTGTTTAGCCAACAAGTTTAAACAGGATATTGGCAGGTGAGTCCAGCTGTGTATTGACAGGGGTGGGGTTCTATATTGAAAGGCAAGTATTTTTTTTTACTTCAATAGAGTCATCAGGGATGTGCAACTATAGTTTTCCTTCACGGAAAATACATCAGTGCAACACATTCAGCAGAAAATAGCTTCATTTTCATCAGATGACAACAGAAGTGCAACACTTTTTGGCCGGCAGCGAGACGAGTAAATTAACTCACAATGAAAAATATATATATATTTTTTTAACTATGCATGGCCATGTTATTAATGTTTATCATAGAAATAATGTAGCCAGCTGCATTTCTTAATGTTTTGCTTAAAGTTAAGAAAAGTAGCTACACATCAGTCAGAGCGCTGTCTGCTGATAGAATGCCCGTTCGTGAATTCTCATCCGAGTGGAGAAGAGCATCTGAAGCACAAAATTTGTCTGATGCCGAGCAGAAATTACAAGAAACATTTTAGATCTGGCAGCAAGATTTCTTATGCAAATTATACTTTTTTTCCTTTGTGAAAAACGCTGCATTCTGCGTTAACTTGCAAGTTAAACTTAGGGGGTCGCGCTATCTAAGCAAAATGGCTTAATTAATAAGGTCACTGGACATCATATAGTGTTTGCTTTCTGCTGTGTTTGAGAAGTCAAAGCCCTTTGGATGAGTTACAGCTGCCAGTGCTTGATATCCTTGCGTTTTTTTGTCCTCTCTGTTCTTGGCCTGTATGCTCCTCACCCCTTTTCTCAGAACAGAGCAGGTAGGCCCATTGCCCTAGCGACTCCAGACTCCACACAGACACAGCGTGTACACATGCTGCTCCAGAGCCAGTACTGTTCTTCCTTCAGACAAGCATGTGTCAAAACTTTGCTCATTTGCACAATGTCTCGTTCACCTTTACTTGTAAATGTCCAAACTCACCAAACATGACATTCGGTAGCTCCTACCTATTTATGTTTAACTTTATGAGCTGGATTGCCTGTCTTTGCGATTTGTTTTTTTTCCCGTTTGCTCGTTAGCATATTTAGCTAGCAGCTTCTGTGGAAATTCGCTATTAAGTGTGCTAATTTTGTTAGCATTCTGGTGATAGATGCCCATTTTTTTTTGGAGCCCCCTTGTGTTCTAAACCGGTAATATCATAACTCCAGGGATTAGAGAAGGCCGGTAGGACTCCTTGAAATGAGGGGACTAGATGCATATAAAGTGCTTTTTATTTCCAAACAATAAAACAGATAGGTATGAAAATACCCTCAAATAAAAGGTGACATTCTGTACTGTCGTCTCATAAAACATTTGATCTCAAATCCAAAATACTGGAGTATGGAGACAAATTAAAAGTTGTAGCTTTGTTGCCCAAATAAATTTGTTGTGAAGGGATATCGTGTGTGTGTGTGTGTGTGTGTGTGTGTGTGTGTGTGTGTGTGTGTGTGTGTGTGTGTGTGTGTGTGTGTGTGTGTGTGTGTGTGTGTGTGTGTGTGTGTGTCAAGATGCATAGGCCTACGTTTGTGTGTGAAGACACAGCAGATGGAGTGTAACTGGATGGAGTGTAACTGACTACAGAGCAAGTAGAGACATGCCTTTCTGTAGTACTAGAGCAGTGTTTGTCTAATACCGGAGTTGGTTGAGATACACTTCTGGGTTGCAGGCAGTCATGGCCATATGTCGCTAGTATTCCCACTATTCCCATGGAGTTGAGGCTTAAGAATGGGCTGCGGCTTTTAAAAAATAAATCATTTAAAAACGTATTTCGATGACCTAGAAGATCACGACTAAACCCCAAAAGCCTTTAGGAGGGAGGGTCACTGCACTAAATGCACTGACTGTAAGTCGCTCTGGATAACAGCGCCTGACAAAAAATAGTGTGGTAAATGGTCAAATGCAAATACTTGGGAACTACTGGTGCAAACCGTAGCGGCTCACTGCTACCCCTGCAGGTGAGTGAAGTGTGGTACGTTGCAGCGTACAGTGTCCTATCAGGCTCAGAGGGTTTTTGGCCTGTCAGGAGGGTTACAGTGAGACTCTGAGAGGTGGTAAGCCAGTGTCTGATTACCAATCCCAACATCCATCCCGGCAGGCAGACAGACGTGAGTCAGGGCTATGCATGGGAACGTTCAGTAGTTGCATTCATTAGGCACCAAACATGGACTGAAATAAGGAAAGACTAACTGGATTTTGTAAGAAACACTCAATATTTTCTTGTTGCAAAACATTTTGCTACGTTGTGCCCTAATGAACACGACCCACGACAAGGGCACAACTCCAGTCTGCAGTGGATGCAGAGGGTATGCTGCTTTAAATCACTGATTGGTTTAGACCTGGGAACACGTATTTGTGAACTAGCCATCCAATCAGAAGGGGAAAAACTTGGACTATGGGCTTAAAGGACGGGTGTTGTGCACCTTAGAACTGGACCAACATCTCATTGTCTTCTTCTGGTATATTTAATTATGTTGTGCTATCAGTACAAGCCTTAAGCTCAAATCCTTACTACAGTGATTCTGTCCCACAGTAAGAGTGGGGACGGCAGACAGACATTTTTTGTCCCCGTGGTCTCGTTTCACTCCGTGGCATCTCTCCGAGGTCTCTGTGACTGGTCACATTTGAGAGGAAATTAAGGCGACGTTGGACTCCCGCCCATTGCCTTCTCTCCATGCCGGTTGGCTGAGTGGAGAGCTGGGCATAAAGTCGTGGACCGTTCAAATAGAAATATGCCATGTAGAACAAACATGCCTCTCTGATGTGAACAAGGAATCAAGTTAACTGCTCTATTCATGACATTTCTACCTGAAACGGTCCACAACGTTTGTCTACTGAACGTGGTCCAGGTTCTTGAGAAAGGGGAAGAGGGAGACAAAGGACAGAAGAAGAGGGGAAGAATGGGGAGGACGATGGTAGGAAAAGAGGAAGAGAGAATGCAGGAAAAGAGAACAAGAAGGCAGAGGGAAAGAGACAGTTATTAGCGGCTTTGAGAGAGAGAGAGAATATGGCAGAAGGGTTAGAAGAGGGAGAGGCAGAGTGAACTAGGAAAAAAAGAGAAGTTAACAGAAAGTGGGGAGGATTGGACGCCTGGCAGCCAGCCTGCAGTCTGATGAGAGCGGAAGAGGGAGAGAGTGAGAGAGTGAGAGTGAGTGAGGAAAAAGAAAGAGGTTCTGTTCTCAGTGGGATCTTTGTGGCGAGGGAAAAACAATGGTCCTCTCTTTATTCTCACTGGGACTGTGGTCACTTAGCCAATAATTCTTTTTTTACCCTCTTTCTTCCGCTATCCCTCCCGCCATCCCCCTCCCTCTCCCGCCATCCCCCTCCCTCTCCCGCCATCCTCCTCTTTCCCAGGACTGAGATCACAACACACATTCTAGGGGTTCACCTTTTCTAACTTAAATCAGCAGGTTGTTACCGTACTACAGTACATAGTACTCTATATACTTTATTTATTTGACCCCAGTGAGTCTATAACTTTTTAGAAAAGACAACCGGAATTGATGTTGGACACAGGAGGCTGCTGAGGGGAAAACGGCTCATAGTAATGGTCAGAACGGAGCAAATGGAATGGCATCAAACACCTGGAAACCTGGAAACCATGTGTTGGATGTATTTTATACCGATCCACTGATTCCGCTCCAGTCATTACCCAAGCCCGTCCTCCCCAATTAAGGTGCCAACAACCTCGTGAAATGTTGGACAATAATAAGAAGACTGTATAATATGATTCTTTGTCCTGAATGGCACCATATTCCCTACATAGTGCACTCGTTTTAATCTAAGCCTTATGGGCTTTGATCAAAGGTAGTGCACTACATAGGGGATAGGGTCGTATTATATAGCATGATTCCAATGTTAAACCCAGCTGCCGTGTTTTAAGAAGTGGTAATATATTCATATTGAAGGTAAAATGCCTGCTGCTGATGTCCTAAAGGTTGATTATTTTGTCAGTGACGTGAACACAGTGGGCCGGATCTGAGCAGCTGGTGAAAGTATGTGATTGTC
Source organism: Oncorhynchus mykiss (assembly GCF_057628025.1). Classification (NCBI taxonomy): domain Eukaryota; kingdom Metazoa; phylum Chordata; class Actinopteri; order Salmoniformes; family Salmonidae; genus Oncorhynchus; species Oncorhynchus mykiss. The sequence goes on from NC_143027.1 coordinate 81,900,402, forward strand.
TAATGTTCCTCTACTTTCTTCACCCCTTCCCTCTCTCCCCCTCCTTTCTCTTGCTCTCTCTCTCTCCTCTCCTTTATCTGATCTCTCTCCCTCTCTCTCTCCTGCGGGGGCCGGAGTGCAGCCAGTGTGAACGAGGCGGAGGTGGACGGCTCTGGAGATGGTGAGTTGAACCTCCTCCCCCCTCTTCCTCATCCCTGATTCCATCTCTCCCAACACAAGTGTAGAAGAGGCTTCTGCTGCCCCCTAGCTCCCACACCCCTAGATCTCTGGCCATAATGTGTGTGTGACGGTGCTTGCCACTGGATGTGTTGCTGCCTGGTACATGTACAGATGTGTCAGCGTACAAGACGTGCTTCATTCACAGCATCGTTGACCTTTACTACCCAATACCTGAATGGACACACACACTGCCTAGGCATCCTGCATGCAGATCCCCTGAGTCATTGTGTGTCTCAAAATGCATGGTATCGTGCTCCGTGCACGGGAGGGTCGGAGTATGCGTCCAAATCAAAGTAGGCGAAATGGCGCATGGAGGGCACTTCTCAAATGCGTACTCTATTTGTACATATTTTGAAGCATGCATCGATGCTTCAAAGAAAAATGATGCAACCACGTAAAAAATGATGCAACATTTCTTGAAATTAATGTCGGCCATTATTTGAGCTGAAGCGAGAGAAAATACACTCCGACTTCAGAATTAAATGTTGCCTATTCACATCTCATATGTTGCCTGACGACAATATTTAATCTTGATATGTTAAAAAATACATGCTGTGTTAATTCTGGCATGTTTACCAACCCATAATAAGTCAATAGGGCTTATTACTAGTACTGTTAGCTAGCCACATAGTCACAAATAATTGTTAGCTACCCATGAAGAATTTAGGTCATTTTTGCCTGTTTAACTAGCTGTCTAACTAGATTATTACGATTCACATATCTAGCTGATAATTAGGAGGAAAAACATTTGCTTTGTGTATATCTTGGAAGAAGGTTCAGTGAATGGGGAGGTGCAGCGTGAGGTAATACAGTAGGGGGAGTGTGAGTGCTTATCAAATGTAATGTGTGAGGCAATCTCCGTACTCGTCCTCACAAGAACGTACTCAAGAGAACGTGGTCGGAGAATGCACGCGGAGCATGAGAGTGTGGAGCACGGTAGTATGTACATTAAGAAAACCCATTGTGTCCGAACACTTGATAACCTCTAGTCTAGATTGATCTGCAGTCTTTTGATCTTTCAGTAGGTGTGAATAACTAGAGATCTGTGTGAGGTGTTGATTATCTCTAATCTCTCTTTCTCCCCCTCCTCCTTTCTCCAGTGTTCTCCTTCCCATCCCTGTCTAATGAGGAGGGTCTGATGGGTGTCAGCAAGCCCCTGCCCAAGCAACTGTGGGAGGCCAAGAAGGTGTGTGTGCATGATGAGTGTGTCATTTATCTTTGGTTGGAGAGAGGGACACGGGGGGGGCGGTTGATTAAGACATAATGACAGACATGGAAGCCTTTTGGGATGAGATCATGCTGATGGGAAAAGCTGCAGTACTAATGAAGACATGCTTCCAATACACATCATTCTGCCTCATGTTCCAGAACCATAACACTTAGACTGTTGACTAAATATTCCAGTAGTTAGATTAGTCATTTTGAGATTCCATCACTCTTTTTGCTTTTGATCAGTTTAATCACCTGATTGTTTCTCTATTATAGGTTCAATCCCTCTCATCACGGCCCAAATCCTGTGAAGTGCCTGGAATCAAGTGAGTCTTCAGGATCCATCTTCCATCCACTCATACAGGGCACTATGTTTAAACAACAATCAGTCATCATTATGAGCCAAGTTGTTTGTGATTCTCAATGACAGATGTCTGAGAGGGAGAAAGACTGGGATGTGATCCATATATTGTGTGTGTGTGTGTGTGTGTGTGTGTGTGTGTGTGTGTCAACATTGTGGATGTGCATGTCAACATAGTCTGTCAACATTGTGTGTGTATGTGTCAACATTGTTGATGTCTGTATCAACATATTCTTTCAACATTGTGTGTGTTTGTTGGGTCTAGCAGTGCAGTATAGTGGGCTGCTGGTCACTACTATAGAGCAGTGAGTCAGTTATCTCACTGAGGGCTTGAATGAACAGGGATGCAAATGTTCACTTGCTGGTACATTTAAAGGGGAAGTCCACTCACAAACATGGTTTTCCACACAAATATTACTTCTCACAATGCTATTATTGATAACATTATTGATAACATTTTTTAAAAATATATTTCACTTAGAATATGTGGACAACTACAAATACCTAGGTGTCTGGTGAGACTGTAAATTCTCCTTCCAGACTCACATTAAGCATCTCCAATCCAAAATTAAATCTAGAATTGGCTTCCTATTTCGCAACAAAGCATCCTTCACTCATGCTGCCAAACATACCCTCGTAAAACTGACCATCCTACCGATCCTCGACTTCAGGCGATGTCATTTACAAAATAGCCTCCAACACTCTATTCAACAAATTGGATGCAGTCTATCACAGTTCCATCCGTTTTGACACCAAGGCCCCATATACTACCCACCACTGCGACCTTCATACTTGTCGCCAAACCCACTGGCTCCAGGTCATCTACAAGTCTCTGCTAGGTAAAGCCCCGCCTTATCTCAGCTCACTGGTCACCATAGCAGCACCCACTCATAGCACGCGCTCCAGCAGGTATATCTCACTGGTCACCCCCAAAGCCAATTCTTCCTTTGGCCGCCTCTCCTTCCAGTTCTCTGCTGCCAATGACTGGAACGAACTGCAAAAATCTCTGAAGCTGGAGACTCTTACCTCCCTCACTAGCTTTAAGCAACAGCTGTCAGAGCAGATCACTGCACCTGTACATAGCTCATCTGTAAATAGCCCATCCAATCTACCTCATCCCCATACTGTGTTTATTTATTTGTCTTGCTCCTTTGCACCCCAGTATCTCTACTTGCACATTCATCTTCTGCACATCCTACCATTCCAGTGTTTAATTGCTATATTGTAATTACTTTGCCACCATGGCCTATTTATTTCCTTACCTCTCTTATCCTACTTCATTTGCACATGCTGTACAGTGCCTTGCGAAAGTATTCGGCCCCCTTGAACTTTGCGACCTTTTGCCACATTTCAGGCTTCAAACATAAAGATATAAAACTGTATTTTTTTGTGAAGAATCAACAACAAGTGGGACACAATCATGAAGTGGAACGACATTTATTGGATATTTCAAACTTTTTTAACAAATCAAAAACTGAAAAATTGGGCGTGCAAAAATATTCAGCCCCCTTAAGTTAATACTTTGTAGCGCCACCTTTTGCTGCGATTACAGCTGTAAGTCGCTTGGGGTATGTCTCTATCAGTTTTGCACATTGAGAGACTGAAATGTTTTCCCATTCCTCCTTGCAAAACAGCTCGAGCTCAGTGAGGTTAGATGGAGAGCATTTGTGAACAGCAGTTTTCAGTTCTTTCCACAGATTCTCGATTGGATTCAGGTCTGGACTTTGACTTGGCCATTCTAACACCTGGATATGTTTATTTTTGAACCATTCCATTGTAGATTTTCTCAGGTCTTTTGCAGACTACATCAGGTTTTCTTCCAGAATGGTCCTGTATTTGGCTCCATCCATCTTCCCATCAATTTTAACCATCTTCCCTGTCCCTGCTGAAGAAAAGCAGGCCCAAACCATGATGCTGCCACCCCCATGTTTGACAGTGGGGATGGTGTGTGTTCAGCTGTGTTGCTTTTACGCCAAACATAACGTTTTGCATTGTTGCCAAAAAGTTCAATTTTGGTTTCATCTGACCAGAGCACCTTCTTCCACATGTTTGGTGTGTCTCCCAGGTGGCCTGTGGCAAACTTTAAACGACACTTTTTATGGATATCTTTAAGAAATGGCTTTCTTCTTGCCACTCTTCCATAAAGGCCAGATTTGTGCAATATACGACTGATTGTTGTCCTATGGACAGAGACTCCCACCTCAGCTGTAGATCTCCGCAGTTCATCCAGAGTGATCATGGGCCTCTTGGCTGCATCTCTGATCAGTCTTCTCCTTGTATGAGCTGAACGTTTAGAGGGACGGACAGATCTTGGTAGATTTGCAGTGGTCTGATACTCCTTCCATTTCAATATTATCGCTTGCACAGTGCTCCTTGGGATGTTTAAAGCTTGGGAAATATTTTTGTATCCAAATCCGGCTTTAAACTTCTTCACAACAGTATCTCGGACCTGCCTGGTGTGTTCCTTGTTCTTCATGATGCTCTCTGCGCTTTTAATGGACCTCTGAGACTATCACAGTGCAGGTGCATTTATACGGAGACTTGATTACACACAGGTGGATTGTATTTATCATCATTAGTCATTTAGGTCAACATTGGATCATTCAGAGATCCTCACTGAACTTCTGGAGAGAGTTTGCTGCACTGAAAGTAAAGGGGCTGAATAATTTTGCACGCCCAATTTTTCAGTTTTTGATTTGTTAAAAAAGTTTGAAATATCCAATAAATGTCGTTCCACTTCATGATTATGTCCCACTTGTTGTTGATTCTTCACAGAAAAATACAGTTTTATATCTTTATGTTTGAAGCCTGAAATGTGGCAAAAGGTCGCAAAGTTCAATGTTTCTTCTGTATTATTGATTGTATGTATATTTATTCCATGTGTAATTCTGTGTTGTTTTAGTTGTCAAACTGCTTTGCTTTATCTTGGCCAGGTCGCAGTTGCAAATGAGAACTTGTTCTCAACTAGCCTACCTGGTTAAATAAAGGTGAAATAAATAAATAAAAAATACAATGCCTTAGCCACACAACAAAAAAGGCCATAACTCCCCCCAAAAGTATGTCACAGATGTTACATTCCCTTCCTTCTAGCACATTGATGTTTGTCATGAGTCTTGTTCAGAACTTAGCGGTTTTCCCTTCGATAGGCCAGCTTCAAAGTCAAAATTGGGTATATTGTAAAAATTCATTCATTTAAGGTTAAGGTTAGGCATTAGGGTTAGCGGTGAGGTTAATGTTAGCGTTGGGTTTAAAATCTGATTTTATTACTTTGTGGCTGTGCCATCTAGTGACTGCTCTGCAGAGCTGCTTCCAGAACAAGATTCATGACAAAAAAACGCTGACTTTCTCCCCTCTACCCATCCAGATGCATATTAAACGTTCCCCTTTTAAAATCCACTTCATAATTGATTTTCTCTCCCCTCTTGTCCTCAGTATATTCCCGTCTCCAGAGCAGAACGCGGGCCTCTCCAACTACCAGGGCTCGTTGAACACGGGCGGTTCCCTGCCAGACCTCAGCAACCTGCACTTCCCCTCACCGCTGCCCACACCCCTGGACCCAGACGACGGGCACCACGGAGGGGGAGGCTACCACCCCAACCTGAGCGGGGGCAGCAGCACAGGCAACCTGCCCGCCGCCATGATGCACCTCGGCATAGGGAATCACCAGGGAGGCTGGACTGAAGGAGGTGGGTGTTTGGGGTGGGGGGGGACAGGGTGTGTGGGGGTGGATTTTTCTCAATTCATCTTTCCTCTCATATTTTCCTCTAAACTCATTGGATAAGAACCTCAAAGGGGAGGGACCATGGACCTTTTCCTCCAATACGGTTAAGTAAAGGCCTAGAGATGGGTGTGAATGTATGTACTGTGGGAGTGTGGGGATGTGTCTTTTGTCTGTGTGCACTCGTGAAACCAGGCACAGACGCGTACATATAGGGAGGGAAAAAAGTATTTGATTACCTGCTGATTTTGTACGTTTGCCCACTGACAAAGAAATGATCAGATCAATTAAATACAGAAATGTCTCATTTCCATAAGTATTCCCACCCCTACATGTTAGAATCAGCTGTGAGTCTTTCTGGGTAAGTCTGTAAGAGCATTGCACACCTGCATTGTACAATATTTTCCCATTCTTTTTTTCAAAATTCTTCATGCTCTGCCAAATTGTTTTTGGAATCAGAAACATTCTATGTTGTCTTGGTAAGCAACTCCAGTGTAGATGTTATTGTCCTGCTGAAAGGTGAATTTGTCTCCCGGTGTCTGTTGGTAAGCAGACTTAGCCAGGTTTTCTTGTAGGATTTTGCTTGTGCTTAGCTCTATTCACTTTAGTTTTTATCCTAAAAAACTCCCTAGTCCTTGCTGATGACAAGCATACCCATAACATGATGCAGCCACCACCTTGCTTCAAAATATGAAGAGTGGTACTCAGTGATGTGTTGTGCTGGATTTGCAACAAACATTCAGGACATAAAGTTCATTTCTTTGCAAGATTTTTTGCAGTTTTACTTTTTAGTCCCATATTGCAAACAGAATACAAATATTTTGGAGTATTTGTGTTCTGTACAGGCTTTCTTCTTTTCACTCTTTCACTTTAGGTTAATATTGTGAAGTAACTACAATGTTGTTCCATCCTCAGTTTTCTCCTATCACAGACATTAAACTCTGTAACTGTTTTAAAGTCACTATTGGCCTCATGGTGAAATACCTAAACGGTTTCCTTCCTCTCCGTCAACTGAGTTAGTAACACCATCCAAAGTGTAATTATTAACTTCACCATGCTCAAAGAGATATTCACAATGTCTTCTTTTTTTGTTTTTGTTTACCCATCTACCAATAGGTGCCCTTCTTTACAAGGCAAAGGGAAACCTCCCTGGTCTTTGTGGTTGAATCTGTTTGAAATTCACTGCTCAACTGAGGGACCTTACAGATAATTATACAGAGATGAGGTAGTCATTATAAAAAAAATCATGTTAAACACAATTTTTCACACAGTCCATGCAACTTATTATGTGACTTGTTAAGACAATTTTTACTCCTGAACTTATTTAGGCTTGCCATAACAAAGGGGTTGAATACTTATTGACTGGAGACATTTCAGCTTTCCATTTTCAATTAATTTGTTAACATTTCTTAAAACACAATTCTACTTTCACATTATGGCCAGTGACACAAAATCTCAATTGAATCCATTTTAAATTCAGGCTGTAACAACAAAATATGAAAAAAGAAGGGGTGTGAATACTTTCTCAACACAGCGTGTGTGTAGATGGTTGTATGTGTGCAGATGCTGTGTGTCCTCACCGGTGCGCTGGGGGGGCCCTCGGCCCATCCCCCCCCCCAAAAAAAAATAATCTGCTGGTTTATGTGAAAGGGGTCCTGGGGGTTCATGGCACTCGTGTGTAGAGCCGAGTCCAAGTTGGTTCTGTGCAGTAGGAGAAGATGGATGGATGGAGGGAGAGGATGGATGGATGGAGGGAGGGAGGAGGAGAGGATGGATGGAGGAGGAGAGGATGGATGGAAGGAGGGAGGATGAGAGGGAGGAGAGGATGGAGGGAGGGAGGATGAGCGAGAGAGAGACGAGGAGAGGATGGAGGGAGGGAGGATGAGAGAGGAGGAGAGGATGGAGGGAGGGAGGGAGGATGAGAGGGAGGATGGATGGATGGAGGGAGGGAGGATGAGAGAGAGAGAGGAGGAGGAGAGGATGGATGTAGGGAGGGAGGATGAGAGAGGATGGATGGATGGAGGGAGGGAGGAGGAGAGAGAAGGAGAGGATGGATGGAGGGAGGAGGAGGAGAGGATGGAGTCAGGGAGGGAGGAGGAGGAGAGGATGGAGGGAGGGAGGGAGGATGAGAGAGAGGATGGATGGATGGATGGAGGGAGGGAGGGAGGGGGGGAGGGAGGAGGAGGAGAGGATGGATGGAGGGAGGGAGGGAGGGAGGGAGGAGGAGGAGGAGGAGAGGATGGATGGCTGGAGGGAGGGAGGATGAGAGAGAGGATGGATGGATAGAGGGAGGGAGGGAGGGAGGAGGAGAGAGAGAGAAGGAGAGGATGGATGGAAGGAGGAGGAGGAGAGGATGGAGGGAGGGAGGAGGAGGAGGAGAGGATGTTAGTTTTCTGACCCAGTGGTGGAGAGAGGCATTTTACAGTGATACAGCCTGAAATTGGCCAGGGCACTAGAACAGTCTGCAGCACCCGGCCTCACCCTACTAGAATCTGAAGTCAAATGTCTACTGTTTGCTGATGATCTGGTGCGAGGCTGAGGACGCCTCCAGGCTAGGTCAGAGAGTCATTCTCAACTTTATTTTGTTCAATAGACAGATGTTAAAAGGGTGATCCAAGCCATGGACCGATCGCCAATAATAAAACAAGGGCCAGCAAGCCAAGACCTTCACATTGGGGGTTTTCTGAACCACATGATTTAATATAAAAATATATTTACAAAAAAAAGACATTAAAGGCCCAGTGCAAAAAAAAGGGGTTTTTCCTGTGATTTATATATATTTCCACACTGTGGTTGGAATAATATTGTGAAAATTATATTAATAGCCTTTTAGTGGTTTGAAGGGAGAGTAAAGTGAATATAGAGGGATGTCTTTATCCAACCCTCCTCCCTCTGAAATCTACCACTATCTAATCACTCCTCTCTCTCTCAAACCCTCTCGCTCTCTCGAAACCCTCTCGCTCTCTCAAAACCCTCTCGCTCTCTCTCGTACCCTCTCGCGCTCTCTCTCGTACCCTCTCGCGCTCTCTCTCGTACCCTCTCGCGCTCTCTCTCGTACCCTCTCGCGCTCTCTCTCGTACCCTCTCGCGCTCTCTCTCGTACCCTCTCGCTCTCTCTCTCTCTCTCTCTCTCTCTCTCTCTCTCTCTCTCTCTCTCTCTCTCTCTCTCTCTCTCTCTCTCTCTCTCTCTCTCTCTCTCTCTCTCTCTCTCTCTCTCGAGCCCTCTCACGCTCGCTCTCTCTCGGGCCCTCTCACTCTCTCTCTGACCCTCTCTGACCCTCTCTCTCTCGGACCCTTTCTCTCTCTCCCTCTCTGATTGTTGGGATATTAACAAATGGGGTCCTATGTGTGTATCTGGGTGGGGATTGGAAAAACGAATGCAGACATAACATCCACATTATCTTGCGTCTCACAAGACTCCTTTTAACCAAGCAGCACTGTTCTCTCCTCCTTGCAGTTCATTTCAAACCAATGATGCTTCCCTTTATTTAATCAGGCAATCTGCAGTTCAAACAAAAGCAAAGCAACAACCTGACACTTTTTTGGTTAACCAGCTAGTGCTGGGGCTGGATGAGTGTAACACTCAAATTCATAGAGAGCGCTAAGCATATAAGGACTGAACATCCATGATCTCAAAATGATGCTATACAGTGCTTGTTTTCAATTCATTTGTTTACAAACAATGTAGTAAAATAAGCTTATATTTGGGGTTTTGATGGGGTTAGACAGGCATTTATAATTTGAAGTATATTCTTCAATAACCAATGGCTATATTTTATTATTTAAATGTCCAAACCTTGATGTAGTAATCGTAGATTGCCACTTTAAAAAACATAATGAGTTTATTGGCATGATGAAATGCATTTGCACATAGTGCTAATGCAAACCATTCAGAAATGGAAGCAATCACAAAAATAAGTACAAATGTTTTAATCAATTCTTCCTCTGATGAATCAGTGTGTGGAGATCTTTGTATTTAATACAACGTGTGTGTGTGTGTGTGAGGTAGACTAGCGGTTAAGAGCATTGGGCCAGTAACTGAAAGTTGCTGGATCGACTTACGGAGCCAACTAGGTGAAAAATCTGTCCCTAATTGCTCCTGTAAGTCTCTTTGCTAAATGACTACAGTGTGTGTGTGTGTGTAGGCACACCTGATAACAATGCTGCATACTACTGATCCATGACCTGGTGCAGAGGAGGGATATTAGGAAATGGGAATTAAATACTCCAAACTGTTAATAATAGTCTGTGGTCTGAATGTGTGACTCAAGTCTTCTGTCCCTTCCTTCTTTCTTCCAGGTCTCTCGTCCTCTCTGAGCAATCCTTCCATCCAGAACTCTCTCCAAAACTCCCAGCTGCACTCGTCCCTCAGCAATCCCTCCATCCACTCGTCCCTCCGTCTGACGTCCCTCTCCAACCCTCCGCAGGGAGCCATGAGCAGTTCGCCTCGCCGCCGCCCGGCTCCCATCAGCCCCCTCACTCTGTCACCCGGCACCGAGCAACGGCGGGGGCTTTCCAAGCAGCTGTCTCCCACAATGTCCCCCTCACTGTCCCCCATCACACAGGTACACACACAAAAACTCAGGGGGGAAAAAATAAACGTCCTCTCACTGTCAACTGCATTTATTTTCAGCAAACTTAATGTGTAATGTGTAAATACTTGTATGAACATAACAAGATTCAACAACTGAGACATAAACTGAACAAGTTCCACAGACATGTGACTAATAGAAATTGAATAATGTGTCCCTGAACAAAGGGGGGTCAAAATCAAAAGTAACAGTCAGTATCTGGTGTGGCCACCAGCTGCATTAAGTCCTGCAGTGCATCTCCTCCTCATTGGACTGCACCAGATTTGCCAGTTCTTGCTATGAGGTGTTACCCCACTCTTCCACCAAGGCACCTGCAAGTTCCCAGACATTTCTGGGGGGAATGGCCCTAGCCCTCATCCTCCGATCCAACAGGTCCCAGACGTGCTCAATGGTTTGAGCTCCGAGCTCTTCGCTGGCCATGGCCTGTCTTGCATGAAATCACGCACAGAACGAGCAGTATGGCTGGCGTCATTGTCATGCTGGAGGGTCAGGATGAGCCTGCAGGAAGGGTACCACACCTGCAATGACAAAAAGCTCAGTCCGATGATGCTGTGACACACCACCACCATGACGGACCCTCCACCTCCAAATCGATCCCACTTGTGTGTTCCTGGTGTAACTCGGTCAGTTGTTGCCATCCTGTACCTGTCCCGCAGGTGTCATGTTCGGATGTACTGATCCTGTGCAGGTGTTACAGGTGGTCTGCCACTGCGAGGATGATCAGCTGTCCGGCCTGTCTCCCTGTAGCGCTGTCTTAGGCATCGCAATTTATTTCCCTGGCCACATCTGCAGTCTTCATGCCTCATTGCAGCATGCCTAAGGCACGTTCACGCAAATGAGTAGGGACCCTGGGCATCTTTCTTTTGGTGTTTTTCGGAGTCAGTAGAAAGGCCTCTTTAGTGTCCTAAGTTTTCATTACTGTGACCTTAATTGCCTACTGTCTGTAAGCTGTTAGTGTCTTAATGACTGTTCCACAGGTGCATGTTCATTAATTGTTAATTGAACAAGCATGGTAAACAGTATTTAAACCCTTTACAATGAAAATCTGTGAAGTTATTTTGATTTTTACTAATTATCTTTGAATTACAGGGTCCTGAAAGGGACGTTTCAAAAAAAATTCTGAGTTTAGTCATACTTACCTTCTCAAGACACACACACACCTCACTACTTACTTAGCTCGCTTTCCCCGGTTAGACAGGCAAGCCAGCAACCGGATGGTTGCCAGTTCGAATCCCGGGTCTGACTGAAAAAATCTGTCAGGATGTGAACTGGCAACTAGAGGGTTGCTGGTATCAAATCCTGCCGCTGTGCCATTACTCAAGGCACTTAACCCCCCAAAACAACTGCTTCACGGGTGCCCAGTGTGGCAGCCCCCTGCTCAAACCACTCCAACCTGTATACTGTTGAAGTCAGAAGTTTACATATGCTAAATACATTTAAACTCAGTTTTTCACAATTCCTGACATTTTAATCCTTGTCTTTGGTCAGTTAGGATGACCACTTTATTTTAAGAATGTGAAATGTCAGAATAATAGTAGAGAATGATTTATTTCAGCTTTTATTTCTTTCATCACATTCCCAGTGTGTCAGAAGTTTACATACACTCAATTAGTATTTGGTAGCGTTGCCTTTAAATAGTTTTCAAGGGTTAAACGTTTCGGGTAGCCTTCCACAAGCTTTCCACAATAAGTTGGGTGAATTTTCCTCCTGACAGAGCTGGTGTAACTGAGTCAGGTTTGTTGGCCTTGCTCTCACACGCCTTTTCAGTTCTGCCCACACATTTTCTATAGGATTGAGGTCAGGGCTTTGTGATGGTCACTCCAATACCTTGACTTTGTTGTCCTTAAGCCATTTTGCCAAGATTTAACTGATGTCTTGAGATGTTGCTTCAATATATCCACATCATTTTCCTCCTCATGATGCCATCTAGTTTGTGAAGTGCACCTGTCCCTCATTCAGCAAAGCACCCCAACAACATGATGCTGCCACCCCCGTGCTTCACGGTTGGGATGGTGTTCGTCGGCTTGCAAGCCTCCCACTTTTTCCTCCGAACATAACAATGGTCATCATGGCCAAACAGTTCTATTTTTGTTTCTTCAGACCAGAGGACATTTCTCTAAAATGTAGGATCTTTGTCCCCATATGCAGTTGCAAACCGTCTGGCTTTTTTATGGCGGTTTTGGAGCAGTGGCTTCTTCCTTGCTGAGCAGCCTTTCAAGTTATATTGATTTAGGACTCGTTTTACTGTGGATATAGATACTTTTGTACCTGTTTCCGCCAGCATCTTCACAAGGTCCTTTGCTGTTGTTCTGGGATTAATTTGCAATTTTCGCACCAAAGTACTTTCATCTCTAGGAGACAGAACGTGTCTCCTTCCTGAGCAGTATGATGGCTGCATGTTCCCATGGTGTTTATACTTGCGTACTATTGTTTGTACAGATGAACGTGGTACCTTCAGGCGTTTGGAAATTACTTCCAAGGATGAACCAGACTGGTGGAGGTCTACAATGTTTTTTCTGAGGTCTTGGCTGATTTATTTTGGTTTTCCCATGATGTCAAGCAAAGAGCCACTGAGTTTGAAGGTAGGCCTTGAAATACATCCACAGGCACACCTCCAATTGACTCAAATTATGTCAATTAACCTATCAGAAGCATCTAAAGCCATGACATAATTTTCTGGAATTTTCTAAGCTGTTTAAAGGCACACTCATCTAAGTGTATGTACATTTCTGACCCACTGGAATTGTGATACAGTGAATTATAAGTGAAATAATCTGTCTGTAAACAATTGTTGGAAAAATTACTTGTGTCATGCACAAAGTAGAGGTCCTAACCGACTTGCCCAAAAATTTGTGGAGTGGTTGAAAAATGAGTTTTAATGACTCCAACCTAAGTGTATGTAAACTTCAGACTTCAACTGTATGAGGGTCTTTCGGAGGGGCTGAGTTAAAGCTCAAACTGCTGTCAGAGTTTGAGAGTTGCGTACTAAACGGATTTCTTGCTGGCCAACAAGTAGGTGATATTAAGCTCGAACTGTGTGCATAACTGCATGCTATAAGATACACGAACTAGCAAACTAACAGCTTTGGGAATCCGTAAAAAAAAAAAAAATGATAAATAAAAATACAAATAGATTTAAGTTTACATTTAGATGGATTTATTTACATTTAAGAAGTGTTTTATTTATTAGTACATTTTATAGACTGCAGATGACCTTTATCATGATGCTTTCAGTAACCCAAGTGGACCATTGGCGTGGATGATTGACTAGCCCACATGGTGTCCAAATCCTCCCTGGTCCGTAGGCCAGTGAGAATGTCGAGCCCTTTCTTCCTGTAACCAGGAAAGACCCTTGAGGTTAGAAACCCCTTGTTGGGAGGTTAACCTGGCAGCTTCATGTATACTGTGTTTTTGGGGAAAGTCCTCAGTGGTTTAAGGCTAACCTGATACGCAGCCAAATAATAGTGCATCTTTTGATTACTCTAATTACATCCCTCCCTTCTCCTTTTCTTAAATCTGACATGACCCCTCCCTCTCTCCCTCTAACCCTCCCTCCCACCCTCTCTCCCTCTAACCCCCCTCCCACCCTCTCTCCCTCTAACCCTCCCTCCCACCCTCTCTCCCTCTAACCCCCCTCCCACCCTCTAACCCTCCCTCCCACCATCTCTCCCTCTAACCCTCCCTCCCACCATCTCTCCCTCTAACCCTCCCTCCCACCCTCTCTCCCTCTAACCCCCCTCCCACCCTCTCTCCCTCTAACCCTCCCTCCCACCCTCTCTCCCTCTAACCCCCCTCCCACCCTCTCTCCCTCTAACCCTCCCTCCCACCATCTCTCCCTCTAACCCTCCCTCCCACCCTCTCTCCCTCTAACCCTCCCTCCCACCATCTCTCCCTCTAAGCCTCCCTCCCTCCCTCCAACCATCTCTCCCTCTAACCCTCCCTCCCACCCGTCCCCCTTCTAACCCTCCCTCCCACCATCTCTCCCTCTAACCCACCCTCTCTCCCTCTAACCCTCCCTCTTTCTTTTCGTCTTTTTTTCAGGGGGTTGCCTTGGACACCAGCAGCTTGCCAATGGAGCCTCCCCCTCCCTACCCTCTCTACCAACAGCTACACCAACAGTCCCAGCATTCAATGGGGCAACAACAACAACGCCAGCAACAACGTCATCATCAGCATCAACAGCAGCCAGTGTCCCCTCTGCAGAACATCTCTCTGGACTTCAACTCTGGTGTAAGTGTTTGTCTGTGTGTCTGGATATGTCTATGTTCTAAAGCCAAATACATATCCAAAAACTGTCTAGAGAAATGTACTACAGCCTAGATGAGTTGAAAAATCATCCATTTGAACAGTGTATCCTTTTAGGGAAACACTTGTATATGCAGATAGTATCTCTGAGTCTATGCCCCAATGTTGTATGTCTCATACACTTCTGTTGCTGGCCTAGTGTCTAATGTCAGAGACTGTTGGCATGCTCTGATAAGGAGAGAGGGATATTATTCTGCTTCAGTACCACTCCAGACACACACACACACACACACACACACACACAGCCACTAGATTCAACCATTTCCTGGAACCCAAATGTTATTTGTCTAACTCTGTAGTCTGTGGTTGATAAACACCAAATTCGTGGAAGGAAGGAAGCAGACCCAAATTCTAAAGAACTAAAAACATCCTTGGTTGCATCACAAATGGAACCCTATTCACATCACAAATGGAACCCTATTCACTACACAGTGCACTACTTCTAACCAGAGCCTTATGGGTAGGGCTCAAAAGAAATGCACTAAATGGTAGCGCTGCTCTATTAGAGCGATTTGTAGGCAGTTAAATGTTACTAACTTGGTAAATCACTGCATTAGACCTGGTAACTAAACTCTCAGAGCACTGTCCATTCTGTCGTCTCCTAATCCACCTCTTCTCTCTCTTCATCTGTCATCTCCTAATCCATTTCTTCTCTCTCTTCATCTGTCTCCTCCTAATCCATCTCTTCTCTCTCTTCATCTGTCTCCTCCTAATCCATCTCTTCTCTCTCTTCATCTGTCTCCTCCTAATCCATCTCTTCTCTCTCATCTGTCGTCTCCTAATCCATCTCTTCATCTGTCGTCTCCTAATCCATCTCTTCATCTGTCTCCTCCTAATCCATCTCTTCTCTCTCTTCATCTGTCGTCTCCTAATCCATCTCTTCTCTCTCTTCATCTGTCGTCTCCTAATCCATCTCTTCATCTGTCATCTCCTAATCCATTTCTTCTCTCTCTTCATCTGTCTCCTCCTAATCCATCTCTTCTCTCTCTTCATCGGTCTCCTCCTAATACATCTCTTCTCTCTCTTCATCTGTCTCCTCCTAATCCATCTCTTCTCTCTCTTCATCTGTCGTCTCCTAATCCATCTCTTCATCTGTCGTCTCCTAATCCATCTCTTCATCTGTCTCCTCCTAATCCATCTCTTCTCTCTCTCTTCATCTGTCGTCTCCTAATCCATCTCTTCTCTCTCTTCATCTGTCGTCTCCTAATCCATCTCTTCATCTGTCTCCTCCTAATCCATCTCTTCATCTGTCTCCTCCTAATCCATCTCTTCATCTGTCTCCTCCTAATCCATCTCTTCTCTCTCTTCATCTGTCGTCTCCTAATCCATCTCTTCATCTGTCGTCTCCTAATCCATCTCTTCATCTGTCTCCTCCTAATCCATCTCTTCTCTCTCTTCATCTGTCTCCTCCTAATCCATCTCTTCTCTCCTCATCTGTCTCCTCCTAATCCATCTCTTCTCTCTCCTCATCTGTCTCCTCCTAATCCATCTCTTCTCTCTCCATCTTTCGCTCCCCCATATCTATCTCCATGTTTCTCCATCTCTCCCTCTTCTTCCCACAGCATAACAACATGGCGGCGTTCTTCAATGACCCGTTCATGGACCCACAGTTCTCCAGTCGCCAGGCCAAGGCACTGTCCTACCAGGTAAACCACCGGGGAGAAGTCTCTAGAGAAGGATCCTCCGGAAAGGACTTCATTCCCTCATTCACAGTTAGTATCTGAAGGTTTTTTTTTGTTCAGTGATGGGTTTAGGCCTGCCAAAGTCAATTAAAGGGATAGTTTACTCAAAAATGGCACAAATCGCATCAGCACTGTTTTTGCACTGTTCAGAAAGTGCTTCTTCTTGAAAACTTGACTGCTGACAAGCACAATATTTTGGGACTGTATTAACAGTGGACTAATGAGAAAAATACTAAATGATTGTTTGAGAACTATCCCTTTAAAATGTCTTAATTGATGGGTAGAAATTTTAGGGGTGTAATTGTGGCAACCAGATATTTGTAGTTCTATGATATATCATGTGCTGTGGAGTAATGAACCAAGTCCGCTCAAGAGTATGCTTGTTTTGGTCATTGGTTGGTCATTTGGAATGGTTGTCGATCATTGGTTGGTCATTTGGAATGGTTGTTTGTCATTGATTGGTCATCTGTAATGGTTGTGTTTGACCTTTGCCCCCCCCCCATCACCACCATCTCTTTTCTCTCTCCCCTCCCATCCCTCCTCTCCCACCTCTATCTCTTCCTGCCTCCTCTTCAGTTGGACCAGTTCAGCATGTTGGAGAGTGCAATGAGCCAAATTGCAGGCGGTTCGTGTTTCGACCCGTCCTCGCCCTCTTCCTCGCCCCTATACTGCTCGCAGGCCGCCCTCATGGGCCTGGGTGGGAGCCACGGCAACTTGCAGGACCAGCTGCAGCAGATGAGACCCAACAACAACTACAACTGCAGTGGAGGGGTGCCCAATATCATACTGACTGGTAGGTGGATGGGTGCCCAATATCATACTGACTGGTAGGTGAAGGGGTGCCCAATATCATACTGACTGGTCGGTGGATGGGTGCCCAATATCATACTGACTGGTAGGTGAAGGGGTGCCCAATATCATACTGACTGGTAGGTGAAGGGGTGCCCAATATCATACTGACTGGTAGGTGGATGGGTGCCCAATATCATACTGACTGGTAGGTGAAGGGGTGCCCAATATCATACTGACTGGTAGGTGAAGGGGTGCCCAATATCATACTGACTGGTAGGTGGAGGGGTGCCCAATATCATACTGACTGGTAGGTGAAGGGGTGCCCAATATCATACTGACTGGTAGGTGGAGGGGTGCCCAATATCATACTGACTGGTAGGTGAAGGGGTGCCCAATATCATACTGACTGGTAGGTGAAGGGGTGCCCAATATCATACTGACTGGTAGGTGGAGGGGTGCCCAATATCATACTGACTGGTAGGTGGAGGGGTGCCCAATATCATACTGACTGGTAGGTGAAGGGGTGCCCAATATCATACTGACTGGTAGGTGAAGGGGTGCCCAATATCATACTGACTGGTAGGTGGAGGGGTGCCCAATATCATACTGACTGGTAGGTGGAGGGGTGCCCAATATCATACTGACTGGTAGGTGAAGGGGTGCCCAATATCATACTGACTGGTAGGTGGAGGGGTGCCCAATATCATACTGACTGGTAGGTGGATGGGTGCCCAATATCATACCGACTGGTAGGTGGAGGGGTGCCCAATATCATACTGACTGGTAGGTGGAGGGGTGCCCAATATCATACTGACTGGTAGGTGGATGGGTGCCCAATATCATACTGACTGGTAGGTGGAGGGGTGCCCAATATCATACCGACTGGTAGGTGGAGGGGTGCCCAATATCATACTGACTGGTCGGTGGATGGGTGCCCAATATCATACTGACTGGTAGGTGGAGGGGTGCCCAATATCATACCGACTGGTAGGTGGAGGGGTGCCCAATATCATACTGACTGGTCGGTGGAGGGGTGCCCAATATCATACTGACTGGTAGGTGGAGGGGTGCCCAATATCATACTGACTGGTAGGTGGAGGGGTGCCCAATATCATACTGACTAGTAGGTGGAGGGGTGCCCAATATCATACTGACTGGTAGGTGAAGGGGTGCCCAATATCATACTGACTAGTAGGTGGAGGGGTGCCCAATGTCATACTGACTGGTAGGTGAAGGGGTGCCCAATATCATACTGACTAGTAGGTGGAGGGGTGCCCAATATCATACTGACTGGTAGGTGGAGGGGTGCCCAATATCATACTGACTGGTAGGTGGAGGGGTGCCCAATATCATACTGACTGGTAGGTGGAGGGGTGCCCAATATCATACTGACTGGTAGGTGGAGGGGTGCCCAGCATCATACCGACTGGTACGGTAGGTGGAGGGGTGTCCAGCATCATACCGACTGGTACAGTAGGTGGAGGGATGTCCAGCATCATACCGACTGGTAGACCAGGGAGTGTGTGTGTGGCTGTGAGGAGTGGAAGTTTCAATGACTTGAGTCACTAACTTCATCCGTCTCTCCTTCTCTCCCCTACTTTCTCTTCCTCCTCTCTTTATCCTCTCTCTGCTGTCCGTTCCCCCTTTTTCTCCCTGTCACATAGATGACTCCAACCCCAGTCATTCCAAGGACATCAGCAGTGCCATGTCGGCCGGCCACATGGCTGACTGTTTTGACTCGGAGGTGAGCTTCCCACTGGAGGATGAGCTGCGCATCGAGCCCTTGAGCCTGGATGGTCTGAACATGCTCAGTGACCCCGACATGGTGCTCTCTGACCCCTCGGTGGAGGACAGTTTCCGCAGCGACAGACTGTAATCGGGCACGCACACATACACACACACAGACTGTATAGGCCAGGTAGCGTGGGTTAAACTTGAATGATCCCCACCTCCCTCACACACTCATGGCATACGTATGCAATTTTTTAAGGCATTTACACACACACACACTATTACAGAGGAATAGACTTGTGTACAATCACTGTTTACATGGGCTTCACATGTAAATGCCACACACACACACGCTCTTACCTACGTTGTGCATAGTCATTTGGAACGGATGGACTGATGTACCATTGATTTGATATTCTTTTTTTATTTTTTACCAACATTACATCAGCACTGAGCATTACTATAACGTTACTATAACGTTCCTATAGTGTTCCTCCACCTATATACAGTTGAAGTTGGAATTTTACATACACTTAGGTTGGAGTTATTAAAACTCGTTTTTCAACCACTCCACAAATTTCTTGTTAACAAACTCTAGTTTTGGCAAGTCGGTTAGGATATCTACTTTGTGCATGACACAAGTAGTTTTTCCAACAATTGTTTACAGACAGATTATTTCACTTATAATTCACGGTATCACAATTCCATTGGGTCAGAAGTTTGCATACACTAAGTTGACTGTGCCTTTAAACAGCTTGGAAAATTCCAGAAAATTATGTCATGGCTTTAGAAGCTTCTCATAGGCTAAATGAGATAATTTGAATCAATTGGAGGTGTACCTGTGGATGTATTTCAAGGCCTACCTTCAAAGTCAAGCAAAGAGACACTGAGATCATGGGAAAATCAAAAGAAATCAGCCAAGACCTCAGAAAAGACCTCCACAAGTCTGGTTCATCCTTGGAGCAATTTCCAAATGCCCGAAGGTACTATGTTCATCTGTACAAACAATAGTACGCAAGTATAAACACCATGGGACCACACAGCCGTCATACCACTCAGGAAGGAGATGCGTTCTGTCTCCTAGAGATAAAAGTACTTTGGTGCGAAAAGTGCAAATCAATCCCAGAACAACAGCAAAGGACCTTGTGAAGATGCTGGAGGAAACGGGTACAAAAGTATCTATATCCACAGTAAAACGAGTCCTAAATCGACAACCTGAAAGGCCGTTCAGCAAGGAAGAAGCCACTGCTCCGCCATAAAAAAGCCAGACGACGGTTTGCAACTGCACATGGGGACAAAGATCGTACTTTTTGGAGAAATGTCCTCTGGTCTGATGTTGAACTGTTCGCCATAATGACCATCGTTATATTTGGAGGAAAAGGGTGGAGGCTTGCAAGCCGAAGGACACCATCCCAACCGTGAAGCACGGGGGTCGCAGCATCATGTTGTTGGGGTGCTTTGCTGCAGGAGGGACAAGTGCACTTCACAAACTAGATGGTATCATGAGGAGGAAAATGATGTGGATATATTGAAGCAACATCTCAAGACATCAGTCAGGATGTTAAAGCTTGGTTGCAAATGGGTCTTCCAAATGGACAATGACCCCAAGCATACTTCTAAAGTTGTGGCAAAATGGCTTAAGGACAACAAAGTCAAGGTATTGGAGTGGCCATCACAAATCCTTGACCTCAATCCTATAGAAAATGAGTGGGCAGACCTGAAAAAGCTTGTGCGAGCAAGGAGGCCTACAGGAATGGGCCAACATTCACCCAACTTATTGTGGGAAGCTTGTGGAAGGCTACCCAAAACGGTTGACCCAAGTTAAACAATTTAAAGGCAATGCTACCAAACACTAATTGAGTGTATGTAAACTTCTGACCCACTGGGAATGTGATGAAAGAAATAAAAGCTGAAATAAATAATTCTCTCTATTATTATTCTGACATTTCACATTCTTAAAATAGTGTGGTGATACTAACTGACCTAAGACAGGGAATTTTTACTAGGATTAAATATCAGGAATTGTGAACAACTGAGTTTAAATGTATTTGGCTAAGGTGTATGTAAACTTCTGACTTCAACTGTATATTAGCTGTGCAGTGTCTAGTCCTTCAGCTTGAAGACCGCTGGCCCCCCCACCAGCGCCTTCCTCTGCCCAGCTGCTGCCACAGCCTCACACCAGCACACACACAGCCATCTGACTCTGCCACAGGGCCCTTACTGACTGCCACAGACTGAGAGGGCAACAGGTGTCATCAACAGAGAGGGAGGCTGCAGGACAAGCCGTACTCAATGACAGTGCTTAGTGCTCGGATCCTGATCCTTCATGGGTTGTCCTCCTCACTGCCACATTTCCTCCAAAAGTTCTGGACCAGAGCTGGTCAAATCAGAGCAAGACAATTGGATTATGTTCCAGAATCAAAAGG
This sequence comes from Oncorhynchus mykiss, assembly GCF_057628025.1. Lineage (NCBI taxonomy): Eukaryota > Metazoa > Chordata > Actinopteri > Salmoniformes > Salmonidae > Oncorhynchus > Oncorhynchus mykiss. The sequence goes on from NC_143027.1 coordinate 81,921,436, forward strand.
AACTGTTCTAGAACAGGAGTTTTGCTCTGGAACCTTTTTGAGCCCATGTTCTAGAACACAACATGTATTATATAAAATGTTCTATGTTCTAGAACAGGACACATTGTGGAACAGGTGGAGACTACGTTCCAGAACAGGACACATTCTCAAGCAGGAACATCTCACGTTCTAGAACATGGGGATGCTGTTTCCTAGAACAGCAGCTGATGTTCTTGGACCCTGAGAGGGTCTGCTCAGGGGGTTCTGTCGCTCTCCAGTTCATACCGCTCCGCTCAATCTGTGCTCAAACAGCACTGCAGACATGGCAACATCCATCACCAAGTCACATTGGTTACACAACGCCATAGGAACACCCTTGCCAAGGCAACCCATGTCATGGTAACTGCCCGATCGCCATGCTGAGCAGCACCGGGAGCGTTTACACACAACAACGGCTGTTCCTCCCGCCAACATGCACCTGGTGTTTGAGGCATATGAGGAATATGCACCTGGAACATGCACCTGGTGTTTGAGGCAGAGGCAGCACTGGTATGCTTCTACTACTATGCTAATACCTTGTTAGCACTGTGCTGGTATGGTTCTAGTACAATGACACCAGTACATCCCCTGACAGCCATGTTCCCCTCTGTGGCCCGGCCCAATGACAGCCCTCTACTTGGCCGTACACCCAAACTAACAATCATGGTAAAAAATGAAGAGGAGGGATCGATATGTCTATCAGTCTGCACAGAGCATTATTTTTCAATGTCTTTGCTATATACAGTCCTGGGATATTTTTCTGTAAAAAGTTGTTTGCCACATATATAATATGCCTCGCTATAAGTGCAGTCTGACTAGAATGTATTTTTCAAACGAGACAAAAAGGGCAAACTGTTTACAAGGATAAGATTTTAGTATGTACAATTATACTTAATATGAGGATACGTTTGAATTTGACATTTTGGTATAATTGTAAAAGAAAAATAAATTGTGTGTGTGAATGTGTATATATATATATATATATATATATATATGTATGTATGTATGTATGTATGTATGTATGTATGTATGTATGTATGTATGTAT